>NC_047583.1:34802500-35100295 GCF_011004845.1 Esox lucius | reverse complement strand
TGTGTCAGAGAGACCCTAAGGCAGAGGGGAACGCCGCCGGCGAAACCTCCTCTCGTGTCTGAGAGACCCCTAAGGCAGAGGGACACCCTTGTGTCAGAGAGACCCTAAGGCGATGCGAGCGGCGAAACCTCCTCTCGTGTCTGAGAGACCCCTAAGGCAGAGGGGACACCCTTGTGTCAGAGAGACCCTAAGGCAGAGGGGAACGCCGCCGGCGAAACCTCCTCTCGTGTCTGAGAGACCCCTAAGGCAGAGGGGACACCCTTGTGTCAGAGAGACCCTAAGGCGATGCGAGCGGCGAAACCTCCTCTCGTGTCTGAGAGACCCCTAAGGCAGAGGGGACACCCTTGTGTCAGAGAGACCCTAAGGCAGAGGGGAACGCCGCCGGCGAAACCTCCTCTCGTGTCTGAGAGACCCCTAAGGCAGAGGGGACACCCTTGTGTCAGAGAGACCCTAAGGCGATGCGAGCGGCGAAACCTCCTCTCGTGTCTGAGAGACCCCTAAGGCAGAGGGGACACCCTTGTGTCAGAGAGACCCTAAGGCAGAGGGGAACGCCGGCGGCGAAACCTCCTCTCGTGTCTGAGAGACCCCTAAGGCAGAGGGGACACCCTTGTGTCAGAGAGACCCGAAGGCAATGCGAGAGGGGGACCCTCCTCTCGTGTCTGAGAGACCCTCGAGGCGGAGGGGACACCCTTGTGTCAGAGAGACCCTAAGGCGATGAGAAAGCATCATTGCACCAATTTGCAATCAATCCCTCTGATTAAATTTAGGACATTATTCTCAATCCTAAATTATGTACAATCCTAAATAATCAGGCGAATACCTCCACGTGTGCCAGCACCAGCACAACACTAGAAGGCAAGTTTCAATTTCGCGGAGTAGGCGCTTAGGCAACAGCCGAAAGAGTGGGCCTTGCCAAAGAACCGCATTAACGACCCAACAAAGCAAAACCTGGCGAAGGCAAAACATCCAGGTTAACAAGAATCTCAATCAAATATACAAATATTCCACCAAGGAATACAAAATGCAGCCAATCGGAACCCTTGTGCACAGGGAATACCAAAAAGGAAAAATGCATTTAGTAGGCAGACCACAAACAGATATTGACAAATCTCATACAGAACAAGCACAATTGGTGCGTGTGCATATACAACTTCATTAACTCTACTATTCGCCAAATCACAAGTTGACCAACACCTTTGGCTTTTTACAGGAGCAAAACCTACTCCATCCTACAGTCTCTTAAATTGGTGGACATCTAGCCCAACAAGATATGTGAGGGCTCCTGAGTGTAACAAGTGGTCGTGCCCTACCACGCGGATACGTAATGGACAAGGAAAAGGGACAACAAGGGAGAGGGGGAGGTGTCAGCACAGTGGCAGCTGAAATCATCAGGCATCGTCTTGATCTGTACTGATGAATCGCGAATATCATTTTAGCTGGGCACCCTGACTTTCACCCCTTTCGCAGCCAGTCCACGATTGGCGGAGGATTTTTGGCTCTGGGACCCAGTTGACCCGCGAGAATATGATTTTGAGACACCAGGTTAAGTAACCAAGGACAAGACTCCTAATTATGATGGTAATTCCATCAGTCAGCACAGAGAAAACAAATGATTGGCACAATTGATAGTTTATTTGCAAATAGAGAGACATGTCAAAAGCTTACAGGATAATCATCTGAGGAGTCTCTAAATGAATACAGAACAATCATCAGTTACTTATAGGGGGAAAAGGGGTGTGGTAAGTTGATGCACATCTATCTTATGTCACATAGGCTGTCCCCACACCTTATCCTTCATGCCATAATGTTTACTGTTGTGTTTACCTAAAGAAGCCCAATTGACCCTACTTCCCCCCAAGGGCCACATTCCTAAGGAACAAAGGACTGACACTCTTCTTGGTTTAAACAGAAGATCAGATGGTCAGAGTACTTAGTAATCCTCCAATATTATACAGACATGGGACACAAAACTGGTACAGTGGGGAGAACAGTTGATACACTGCCGATTTTGCAGGTTTTCCTACTTACAAAGCAAGTATTTTTATCATAGGTACTCTTCAACAGAGTGACGGAATGTAAAAAAAATCCAGAAAATCACATTGTATGGTTTTTAAGTAATTAATTTGCATTTTATTGCATGACATAAGTATTTGATGCATCAGAAAAGCAGAACTTAATATTTGGTACAGAAACCTTTGTTTGCAATTACAGAGATCATACATTTCCTGTAGTTCTTGACCAGGTTTGCACACCCTGCAGCAGGGATTTTGGCCCACTCATCCATACAGACCTTCTCCAGATCCTTCAGGTTACAGGGCTGTCGCTGGGCAATACCGACTTTCAGCTCCCTCCAAAGATTTTCTATTGGGTTCAGGTCTGGCCACTCCAGGACCTTGAGATGCTTCCTACGGAGCCACTCCTTAGTTGCCCTGGCTGTGTATTTCGGGTCGTTGTCATGCTGGAAGACCCAGCCACGACCCATCTTCAATGCTCTTACTGTGAGAAGGAGTTTGTTGGCCAAGATCTCACAATACATAGGCCCCATCCATCCTCCCCTCAATACGGTGCAGTTGTCCTGTCCACTTTGCAGAAAAGCATCCCCAAAGAATGATGTTTCCACCTCCAGGCTTCACGGTTAGGATGGTGTTCTTGGGGTTGTACTCATCCTTCTTCTTCCTCCAAACACGGCGAGTGGAGTTTAGACCAAAAAGCACTATTTTTGTCTCATCAGACCACATGACCTTCTCCCAATCCTCCTTTGTATCATCCAGATGGTCAGTGGCAAGGCCTGGACATGCGTTGGCTTGAGCAGGGGGACCTTACACGCGCTGCAGGATTTTAATCCATGACGGCGTAGTGTGTTACTAATGGTTTTCTTTGAGACTGTGGTCCCAACTCTCTTCAGGTCATTGAACAGGTCCTGCAATGTAGTTCTGGGCTGATCCCTCACCTTCCTCATGATCATTGATGCCCCATGAGGTGAGATCTTGCATGGAGCCCCAGACCGAAGGGAGATTGACTGTCATCTTGAACTTGTTCCATTTTCTAATAATTGTTGCCTTCTCACCAAGCTGCTTGCTTATTGTCCTGTAGCCCATCCCAGCCTTGTGCAGGTCTACAATTTTATCCCTGATGTCCTTACACAGCTCTCTGGTCTTGGCCATTCTGGAGAGGTTGGAGTCTGTTTGATTGAGTGTGTGGACAGGTGTCTTTTATACAGGTAACGAGTTCAAACAGGTGCAGTTAATACAAGTAATGAGTGGAGAACAGGAGGGCTTCTTAAAGAAAAACTAACAGGTCTGTGAGAGCCGGAATTCATACTGGTTGGTAGGTGATGTCAAAAACTGATGTCATGCAATAAAAAGCAAATTAATTATAAAAAAATCATACAATGTGATTCTCTGGATTTTTGTTTAAGATTCCGTCTCTCACAGTTGAAGTGTATCTATGATAAAATTACAGACCTCTGCATGCTATGTAAGTAGGAAAACCTACAAAATCGGCAGTGTATCAAACTTGTTCTCCCCACTGTATATGTTCAAAACCATACCCACACACATGATCATTGGTTCAATAGCGGCAATGTTTTTTGCCACGCTTGCCTGGCTTATAGAAACTTTAAAGACATCGGTCCATAGACGCCAAATGACGCCATGTTATAAGAGTAGCTAATGAAGCATTTTTCAAATATTCAAAAAAAACATAAGGGCTGTGCTAATGGGTCCCAATTGAAATTATGTTCATCGTGAGGAATTGTACTAATCCCCTTCTTTTCAAATCTCTAAGTCAAATGGGGTGAGTGTGGTAAGCTTGCAAACATGGATAACCTCAACTGTCTGTTATAATGTTCAAGATATCAGAATAATATTAGATGGAGTAACTAACCAGACTCCTAATAAAAGCCACTAGCTGCTAACTAATGAGGCAATATGAATTTCATGTATAGTATAGTGTGTTGTATTGAGGGTTAATAAAGAGGGACAACAATATATAGTTTTGCTGGATGTAGCACCGAGTGCGAAGCGGTTGGCCATGGTTCTCAGCAGGACACCGATGGAGTGCCTCCTCCGAGTAGGGAATGAGGCGTTATCCCAAGTACAGTAGTTCAAGTATCTCAGGGTCTTGTTCGCGAGTGAGGGGAAAATGGAACGGGAGATTGGCTGGAGAATTGGAGCAGCGGGGGCGGTATTGCATTTGCTTTACTGCACCGTTGTGACGGAAAGAGAGCTGAAGGCAAAGCTCTCGATATACCGGTCAATTTTTGTTCTTACCCTCACCTATTGTCATGAACTATGGTCATAAACTAGATTGCGAGTACAAGCAGCTGAAATGGGTTTTCTCAGAAGGGTGGCTGGCTTCTCCCTTAGAGATAAGGTGAGAAGCTCAGTCATCCGTGAGGAACTTGGTATAGAGCCGCTGCTCCTTTACATCAAAAGGAGCCAGTTGAAGTGGTTTGGATGCCCCCAGGATGTCTCCCTAGGGAGGGGTTCCAGGCACATCCAGCTGGGAGGAGACCTCGGGGTAGGCCCAGGACTAGGTGGAGAGATTATCTTTCAACACTGGCCTGGGAATGCCTCGGGATCCCCCAGTCAGAGCTGGCAAATGTGGCTCGGAAAGGGACATTTGGGGTCCCCTGTTGGAGCTGCTGCCCCCGCGACCCGATACCAGATAAGCAGATGAGATGAGATGGATGTAGCACAGTGCCCTATGATTTCACATTATATTTGTAATTTTACAAACTCTCCTGAGTATTTCGTACAATACATTCACTGCGGTACTGAAGAGTTTTTTCACAAAAAATATCCCATGTACATTACAGCCTTTGCACACTGCATTGTCCTAGGTTAAGACTGGCCCCAGGTTAGCTTAGCCTGTGTTCACACAAGAGTTTGTCAACCCTGGGCTAAGTCTTAAACCTAGGCTAAGGATTCACTTGTGTTCCTAAGCCCTGGGCTAATGGACAAATATGACACAATACAATTTTACATTCTATGATAAGCTGCAAATATTAAATTTCTTTCTGGTATGCGAATAATGTTACAGTTGCCTACATCACTGACACATGATCAATGTTATGCTACCATGATTCATTTAACGACTTCATGACATCGACTGATCGAGATGCACACCCTGTCTATATTTGCTTGAACAAGTTTGCTAAAACTACGCAAAGAAAGTGAAAAACGTTAGTCAACCTTCATTCTTTCGACATATTTGCTGGATTTACATCCAAAGCAAGCTGCAATAACTAAGATTTAGTAGGTATAATGAAACGACAAAACTTTGCAGAGTGAAAGGACCAAAACAGATGGAGCTGTTGGCAATGATGCATGTCACAAGCATATGTAAATTAAGGTTTTATGATTGGACAATAAATGTTCTATGGTTTTGTTCTTGACCCCATTTCACACTGGTTTTTTTGTAACTGTTTTTCTGGGGCCAGAAATGTGTTTAATGCCAACTCCTTTACAAGAACCTGTATACGATCATTTGCATGGATATCGTGGAGGTGGTAACAGCAGGCCACAATCAATAATATGTGGTTACTTAATCATACTCCTCTTAAATTTTGCATTTCGAAATCGAACCAAAAACATTTTCTAACTAGAATCAAAATCAGTACACCCATATATCCACATGTCAGTGAACTGCTGAAACCCTAATAATAATAATTAACTGGAACAAACACAACAGGGTTTCACCAGTGAACTGCTGAAACCCTAATAATAATAATAATAATGAACCGGAACAAATACAATAGGGTTTCACCAGTGAACTGCTGAAACCCTAATAATAATAATAATAATGAACTGGCACAAACACAATAGGGTTTCACCAGTGAACTGCTGAAACCCTAATAATGAACTGGTACAAAAACAATAGTGTTTCACCAGTGAACTGCAATTAAGGGGTCCAAGCTATAAGAAAGCCATATGAGGATAGGCCTTATAGGCTTGATAGGTTGTATAGGCCTGTTTGTGTTCAGGATTAATGGGCGTTTAATGTAATTTTCTGAAACAACACCCCCAAATGCCCAATTGGCACCACACACTGCACACATCCTTTCCTTGTCATACCAAATATGCATACCAACTTTGGTGAGAATTGGAAAAACGGAATTGGAGAAATGGTAGGACTCAGGAAGTTGCTGACATATGATATCTGCTGTGTTATGAAATATAATTTGTTTTCAGTGGTAATTTATGGGCAGCATCCACATATGCTATTTGTGAAGTTTTTGGAAATGGGACAAACGGCCTAGGAATGCTTCTCAAAAGTAGTTTCATCAATCAGTCAAATTTATTCATAAAGCAGTAACACTTTACAATAAGGATACAGTAATAATCATTAAATGCATTAATTGACATGGAGTCATGACTTATTAATGCATCTATAAAGCCTTGATTATGTGTGCATGTGTTAATAAACATATTAACTAAGTATTAGTTAACTGTTGAACACATATCAACAAACATGAACTAATACATTAAAACATAGTGTAAACTAATAGTTAATTAATGCATCTACAAATAATGAACTGTGTGTGGTTGTGTCAATAAACATGTTACCAAATGAATAGGTAACTAATAAAAGACATCAATCAATACATTAATATATTGCAATCCAAATCTTAATTGATGCAATTTATCATTGGTGTGCATGTGTTACTAAACATGAACATATCTAGCTAACTGTTGAATGGCCCAATACAAACATGAATACATACATTAATTTAAATGATTTCATGATGACATAATGCAACTACAGATTCATGATTTGGTGTCTTTCATCATAGCAAAAACAATTAAACGTTTATAATTGAAAATAATCAGTTCAAATGAAGTCATTTCTTAGAAGGCAACATATAGAATAACCCTAATTCCTTTAACAAACAACACATTTCCCCCAAATACTGTCATTTGTTGCTGAATACTGTCCAGTCACAGAAGCCAGGCTTTTGTCGTTCATGAACATTACCTTACTTGTTACTCAGTGACCTGTTGCTTACTTACTTGCTTTTTCTTGTGTCCATAATGAACAATAATAGCTGTTGTCAATCATGTGTATTAATTCTTGTTGATATGTCATGAGGTTCAAGAACTCATGTGTTACACTCCAAATGTATTGCTTAATTATCACATGTATATTTGCTTAAAAGCACTTGCAGACAAATAATAATTTGATTATAATTAAAGATTAATAAAATGTAAGATCTTTATAGTAAGGTTGTCACAATGCAACAGGGGTAGCAGAACACAGGCACACACAAAGTTTGCTTAAACAAACAGGTATTTTAATAAACAGACTTCAAAAAATAATACAAAAGGACAAGCTGCATTCAAAATCAAAGGACCAAAACCAAACAGACCACGGTAAAAAACAAAAGCAAAATCTAAACTGAGCAAAAACAGAACCTAACAAAGCTAATGAATTTCCCTAGGATTACATGCATGATCTACAAATGAAACACCTTATAAGTGGAACATGTGCCTGTTACCTTCACAGCTGTCGTGCTCCGAACCGTAGTTGGGAGTGAGCTGGTCTCAATATGATAATTTGGCTCGTGGCTGGTAACTTGCGTCTAAAGGTCCGGGCTTGCAGAGCCGAAGCACAAAACAGTAAGGCGTCGGTTGATTTCAGCAATGAACTCTGGCTTTATTCCTCACAGTGGTAACATTACACATTTATGTCCATTAAAGCATATTGCACACTCCTTCGCATGTAAGAAAATGTCCTAAACATGACACTTATACATTCATCTTCTTCCGCTTCATCCGGGGCCGGGTCGCGGGGGCAGCAGTCTAAGCAGAGATGCCCAGACTTCCCTCTTCCCAGACACTTCCTCCAGCTCTTCCGGGGAGACACCGAGGCGTTCCCAGGCCAGCCGGGAGACGTAGTCCCTCCAGCATGTCCTAGGTCTTCCCCGGGGTCTCCTCCCGGTGGGACGGGACCGGAACACCTTCCCAGGAAGGCGTTCCGGAGGCATCCGAAACAGATGCCCAAGCCACCTCAGTTGACCCCTCTCGATGTGGAGGAGCAGCGGCTCTACTCCGAGCTCCTCCCGGGTGACCGAGCTTCTCACCCTATTCCTAAGGGATCGCCCAGCCACCCTGCGGAGAAAGCTCATTTCGGCCGCCTGTATCCGGGATCTTGTCCTTTCGGTCATGACCCAAAGCTCATGACCATAGGTGAGAGTAGGAACGTAGATTGACCGGTAAATCGAGAGCTTCGCCTTACGGCTCAGCTCTTTCTTCTCCACGACAGACCGATACATCGACTGCATTACTGCAGAAGCTACACCGATCCGTCTGTCAATCTCCCGTTCCATCTTTCCCTTACTCGTGAACAAGACCCCTAGATACTTAAACTCCTCCACTTGAGGCAAGTACTCTTCACCAACCTGAAGTGGGCAAGCCACCCTTTTCCGACTGAGGACCATGGCCTCGGATTTGGAGGTACTGATTCTCATCTCCACCGCTTCACACTCGGCTGCAAACCGTCCCAGCGCATGCTGAAGGTCCTGGTTTGAAGGGGCCAACACGACAACATCATCCGCAAAGAGCAAAGACGAAATCGTGTGGTCCCCAATCCTGACACCCTCCGACCCCTGGCTGCGCCTAGAAATTCTGTCCATAAAAATTATGAATAGAACCGGTGACAAAGGGCAGCCCTGCCGGAGTCCAACATGCACTGGGAACAAGTCTGACTTACTGCCGGCAATGCGGACCAAGCTCCTACTTCGGTCGTATAGGGACCTGACAGCCCTTAGCAAAGGACCCAGGACCCCATATACCCGAAGCACTCTCCACAGGACGCCGCGAGGGACACAGTCGAATGCCTTCTCCAAATCCACAGAACACATGTGGACTGGTTGGGCAAACTCCCATGAACCCTCCAACACCCCGTAGAGGGTATAGAGCTGGTCCAGTGATCCACTGCCCGGACAAAAACCACATTGTTCCTCCTGAATCCGAGGTTCTACTATCGGCCGTATTCTCCTCTCCAGAACCCTGGCATAGACTTTCCCGGGGAGGCTGAGAAGTGTGATCCCCCTATAGTTGGAACACACCCTCCGGTCCCCCTTTTTAAAAAGAGGGACCACCACCCCGGTCTGCCATCCCAGAGGCACTGTCCCCGACCGCCACGCGATGTTGCACAGGCGTGTCAACCAAGACAGCCCCACAACATCCAGAGACTTGAGGTACTCAGGGCGGATCTCATCCATCCCCGGTGCCTTGCCACCGAGGAGTTTCTTGACTACCTCAGTGACTTCAGCCCGGGTGATGGACGAGTCCACCTCTGAGCCATCATCCTCTGCTTCCTCAATGGAAGACGTGACTGCGGGATTGAGGAGATCCTCGAAGTACTCCTTCCACCACCCGACGACATCCCCAGTTGAGGTCAACAGCTGCCCACCTCTACTGTAAACAGCGTTGGTAGGGCACTGTTTCCCTCTCCTGAGGCGCCGGACGGTTTGCCAGAATCTCTTCGAGGCCAGCCGAAAGTCCTTCTCCATGGCCTCACCGAACTCCTCCCAGGCCCGAGTTTTTGTCTCCACAACCACCCGGGCTGCAGTCCGCTTGGCCTGTCGGTACCAGTCAGCCGCCTCAGGAGTCCCACAAGCCAACCAGGCCTGATAGGACTCCTTCTTCAGCTTGACGGCATCCCTTACTTCCGGTGTCCACCACCGGGTTCGGGGATTGCCGCCTCGACAGGCACCGGAGACCATGCGGCCACAGCTCCGAGCGGCCGCTTCAACAATGGCGGTGGAGAACATGGTCCACTCGGACTCAATATCTCCAGCCTCCCTCGGGATCCAGTTGAAGCTCTGCCGGAGGTGGGAGTTAAAGATCTCTCTGACAGGAGACTCGGCAAGACGTTCCCAGCAGACCCTTACAGTACGCTTGGGCCTGCCGAGTCTGTCCAGCTTTCCTCCCCCGCCATCGGATCCAACTCACCACCAGGTGGTGATCAGTTGACAGCTCCGCCCCTCTCTTCACCCGAGTGTCCAAGACATACGGCCGCATGTCAGATGAAACAACAACAAAGTCGATCATCGACCTGCGGCCTAGGGTGTCCTGGTGCCATGTGCACTGATGGACACCCTTATGCTTGAACATGGTGTTCGTTATGGACAAACTGTGACTAGCACAGAAGTCCAATAACTGAACACTGCTCGGGTTCAGATCAGGGGGGCCGTTCCTCCCAATCACGCCCCTCCAGGTGTCACTGTCGTTGCCCACGTGGGCATTGAAGTCCCCCAGTAGAGCGATAGAGTCCCCAGTCGGAGCACTTTCCAGCACCCCTCCCAGAGACTCCAAGAAGGTTGGGTACTCTGCACTGCCGTTCTGCCCGTAGGCACAAACAACAGTGAGAGACCTATCCCCAACCCGTAGGCGCAGGGAAACAACCCTCTCGTTCACCAGGGTAAACTCCAACACATGGCGGCAGAGCTGGGGAGCTATAAGCAAACCCACACCAGCCCGCCGCCTCTCACCATGGGCAACTCCAGAGTGGTGAAGAGTCCATCCTCTCTCAAGACGTGTGGTTCCAGAGCCCAAGCCGTGTGTAGAGGTGATCCCAACTACCTCTAGTCGGAACGATCTCAGGCTCCTTCCCCGCCAGCGAGGTGACGTTCCACGACCCTAGAGCTAGTTTCCGTGTCCAGGGATCGGGTTGTCTAGGCCCGATCCTCTCCGACTGCCGCCCGATCCTCTCCGCACCGGCCCCTTATGGTCCCTCCTGTGGGTGGTGAGCCCACGGGAAGGCGGCCCCATGTCGCTCCTTCAGGCTGAGCCCGGCCGAGCCCCATGGGGAAAGGCCCGGCCACCAGGCGCTCGCGTACGAGCCCCAACCCCGGGCCTGGCTCCAGGGTGGGGCCCCGGCTGCGCCATACCGGGCGACGTCACAGAACTCAAAATGTTGCTCATCATTAAGGGGGTTTTGAACCGCTCTTAGTCTGACCCGTCGCCTAGGACCGGTTTGCCTTGGGACAACCTACCAGGGGCATATAGCCCCAGACAACATAGATCCTAGAGTCACTTGGGTACTTAAACCCCTCCACCACGTTAAGGTGGCAGTTCATGAACTGCCAATGTTGCTTGGATGTGAAGAGAGAATACCTGGCAACATTTCTGTTAGCTCTCTGACCGATGTGTCAGCCATGGTGAGGATTGAGGATGGGGGAGGATTGAGGATTGGTGCTCTCTTATTTGATTTCTTTCTGTGGCGTAAGTCCCCGCTGGAGTTGATGCCTTCTGTCTAGCCACTGTGCTGTGCAAGTAAGATGTTTCATTGGGTAAGGCTGGTTTGAAAGCCTCTGCAGTTAATCCATTAGGCTGTATCTTTTGAACAGTTTGTGCTACCGACACGAAACCAACTTTGTTTCACACATTTAGCCTATGCCCAGTTCACATGATGAAAAGCTTTTTGATTTTACAAATGATAATTAGCATAATTAGTGTTGAGTAACTATTAGGCTGTATCTTTACCTATGCTGATTAGCGTATTCAGCATTAATTGGTTATTACGCTGTATCTTTTGAACTGTTCAAGTTACAGAAAAAAATTACTCTCATTCAAAAGTTTAGACTATCCCCAGTTCATATAATGAAACCTTTATTGAATTTACATATGCTAATTAGTGTATTTACCGTTAATTAACAATTAGGCTGTATCTTTTGAACCATTTGAGCTACACACATGAAACCAACTTTGTTTCACACATTTAGGCTTTACCCACTGCAATTTATGCATCTGTACTTTGTTTTACATATGCAAATTTGCGTAATTAGCATAAATTAACTACTAGACTTTATATCTTTTGAACCGTTTGGGCTATAGAAAAAAACTAACTCTCATCCAAAAGTTTTGACCGTTACCATTTAATGTAATGACACATTTTCTGATTTTACTTAATTACTGTTAATTAACTATCAGGCTGTATCTTTTGAACCATTAGTGCTACAGACACGAAACCAACTTATATTTGACCAGTTTAGACTAAAACTTCTTAGATTTTACATATGCAAATTATTAGGCTGTTTCTGTTGAACTGTTCAAGCTACAGAAACGAAACCAACTTTGTTTCACACGTTTAAGCTATCCCTACTGCAAATTATCAAATAGTAATTGATTTTACATATGCTAATAAGCATTATTACTGTTCATTTTCTGTTAGGGTGTATTTATTCAACCGTACGAGCTACAGACACAAAACCAACTTTTTTACACCAGTTTAGGCTGTCCCTGCTTCAAATTTGGAAAGATTTATTGATTTGACATATGCTAATTAGCATTAATTAGCAATTAGGCTGTATCTTTTGAACTGTTCGAGCTACAGACATGAAACCAACTGTTTCACACGTTTAGGCTATCCCCACTGCAATTTATGAAACGGTACTTGATTTTACAAATGCTAATTAGTGTAATCACCGTTAATTTACTATTAGGCTGTATCTTTTGAACCGTTCGAGCTACAGGAAAAAGTTTAGACTATCCCCAGTTCATATAATGAAAACGTTATTGATTTTACGAATGCTAATTAGCATGATTAGCATTAACGCACAATTAGGCTGTATCTTTTGAACCATACAGACAAGAAGCCAACTTTGTGAAAAATTTTATTTAATTAAAATGCAAATCAATTTATAAGTATTCGACCCCTGTCAATCAGAAAGATTTATGGCACCCATGTGTCAAGCCCATCGCCAAGCAGCTTGGTGAGAAGGTGACAACAGTTGCAATTATTTGCAAATGGAAGAAACAAAAGAACTGTCAGTCTCCCTCGGTCTGGGGCTCTATGCAAGGTCTCACCTCATGGAGTTGCAATGATCATGAGAACAGTGAGGAATCAGCCCAGAACTACATGGGAGAATCTTTTCAATCTCAAGTCAGCTGGGACCATAGTCACCAAGAAAACAATTGGTAACACACTACGCTGTGAAGGACTGAAATCCTGCAGCGCCCGCAAGGTCCCCCTGCTCAAGAAAGCACATGTACAGGCCCGTCTGAAGTTTGCCAGTTAACATCTGAATTATTCAGAGGAGAACTGGGTGAAAGTGTTGTGGTCAGATGAGACCAAAATCGAGCTCTATGGCATCAACTCAACTCGCCGTGGTTGGAGGAGGAATGCTGCCTATGACCCCAAGAACACCATCCCCACTGTCAAACGTGGAGGTGGAAACATTATGCTTTGGGGGTGTTTTTCTGCTAAGGGGACAGGACAAGTTCACCGCATCAAAGGGACAATGGACCGGGCTATGTACTGTCAAATCTTGGGTGAGAATATCCGTCCCTCAGCCAAGGCATTGAAAATGGGTTGTGGATGGGTATTCCAGCATGACAGTGACCCAAAACACACGGCCAAGACAAAGGAGTGGCTGAAGAAGAAGCACATTAAGGTCCTGGAGTGGCCTAAACAGTCTCCAGACCTTAATCTCATAGAGAATCTGTGGAGGGAGTTGAAGGTTCGAGTTGTCAAACATCAGCTTTGAAACCTTAATGACTTGGAGAAGATCTGCAAAGAGGAGTGGGACCAAATCCCTCCTGAGATGTGTGCAAACCTGGTGGCCAACTACAAGAAACGTCTCACCGCTGATTGCCAACAAGGGTTTTGCCACCAAGTACTAAGTCATGTTTTGCAGAGGGGTCGAATACTTATTTCACTCTTAAAATGCAAATCAATAATTTTTGAAATGTGTTTTTCTGGATTATGTTGTTGTTATTCTGTTTCTCACGTTTCAGATAAACCTACCCTTAAAATTATAGACTGATCATTTCTTTGTCAGTGGGCAAATGTACAAAATCAGCAGGGGATCAAATATTTTTTTCCCCTCACTGTATCTGTTGTAGGCACATCCTGTAGAAGTGAGCAGAGCCAAAACACAAAATGGGCTTACAAAATTACTGGATTATACTTAGAATAAGCAATATGATTTCAATGTACTATGGAATAAGAACATTTCCACCACATTCCCTCCTTTTGAGACTAAAAGAAATTGAGACAAAAATACATTTTAAACAGTACAACCAATGAAAAAATTTAACAGTAGAAAGTACATCATACATTCCAGCAGGAGCAACAGAATATTATCCAAAAAACTAATTTTGGTTAGATGCAAAACAATCGACAATCTTTTAATAATGGATAAAACATATCCTAAGGAATGGGAGGAGACAAATACTTTATTCATGTTACAGTCACAAAAATAATTTGAGCAAGCACTGATTATAAAAATAGTCATGTTTACTTGGTTTCCTTGTACTTCACATTGATCCCCTGTACAACCGCGTAACATTCATGTGCCTGTTGTATAGATCAGTGTCAGTGTGAGGTTAAGTGGGAGAACAGTTTGTGGTTCATCAGCCACATCAGCGTTTCCCGTTGGCTGTTGCCCAATCATGCAGTTTGGCGGTCCTCCTGGGGCGGTTGTTATTTGCTAGACGCCAGCCATGAGTCCGCTGTGGGCTGGCGCTGAGGCGGCTAATATTTAAGTCCTGCCGTTGGACTATGCTGCTGCTGTTGGACCCATGAGGTTCTCCGTTGTTCTCCCCAACGTCCATGGTCCAAATAATGGCGGAAAGAGCAATACCGATGATGAAGGCAATGAACGTGAACTTCAGTATGCCCTCCTTGCTAGACCATGGCCATTGTGGTGGTGGTCGTACTTACATCAGCAGTCATCAGGGTCGTCTGGCACCTTCCTGCAACGGCCAACTGGGTGATCAGTAGCACATGGTTTGGTCCCAACCACCTATGCTGATGCCAGTACTTCCTACGGAGGTCCCTCACGACAACCCAGTCACCTGGTTGGCTCTTGCTGAGGGGCCCTCCTTTTGGCTCAGGCAGGGCTGCATTCACCCTAGGAAAAGTAGACTTCAACACATTAAGTGCGATGCAATGACTCAACATCTCGTCAAATCAAAAGTTATGTACAATATTCACAATCCCACCCTTGGAAACATGGTCTTGGCCATGTGCCAACTTAGCAACGCAGGGGTAACAGAAGTGAGGAAGAACAGGGAGGCCATTAGGGCCAACCCAAAGCTTTGGCTTCTGGTCAAATGAGCATTTCAACTGCTTCCCACGAGAGACCTCCACAGTGTCAGCGCGTGATTGAAAGTCAGATACATCATTAAGAGAGAAAACATCAGTTGGAGGCAGAGAACCCATCTGCAAAATTGGGAGACAGGAGACGTGGCTGCAGCTTTAGCAGCCATGTCAGCTACAGTATTACCTTTAGAGACGCGATCAGAGGCTTTAGAATGAGCCTGACATTTGCACACAGCAATTGAGTCTGGTAGTACAATAGTGTCTAGTAGATTAGCAACTAACCTAGAGTGACAGATTGTCTTACTAGATGCTGTTAAGAACCACACCCAAAAGTCATCATTTGGGCTTTGGTTATTGATTTGGGGAGTTCCAGCACTGCTTTAACGCGTTCTGGACCCAACGACCTACCGTTAGGCGTGATGTCATGGCCTAGGTACCTAACAGATTGTTGGACAAGTTGCAATTCTGTTTTGGAAACTTTGTGGCCATTCTCAGCTAAGAATTCCAACAATGCTCTGGTATCAGTTTGACAATCCTTCTGAGTCTCAGAGCACAAGATTAAATCATCAACATATTGTATGAGCTTACTTCCAGCCGGAGGTACAAACCCTTCCAAATTTTGAGCAAGCGCTGCAGAGGAGACTCCCGGAGACTCTTTGCGTACCCTTAAGGGAGGATGGACCAGGTCCTTCGCTTCCCACGGAACGTAAAACAAACCAATATTGAGAGATTCCTTTGCCACAGGAATACTGAAAAATGCAATGTGGGGGAGAATTTAGAACCATCTTTCATGGTAATCCAATCATTCACATCTAGCATAGTTTCCAGCCAGGGGCCAGCATCCTCCCAGTTAACCTGACCAAATTGCACATGAAGTCTCTGCCAACCAAATTGCAGGAACAACATGTAGATAAAATTAATTTGTGCTTATTTGGAATACCATCTACAGATTAAGGCATAGTTAAGGACTCAATCATCTCTACACCAGAAGCACCTACAATGCGCACAGTTTCATTTGACATGGGAAAATTCAACATGGAGTCATGGATGATAACAGATATTGCAGCACCAGTATCTACTAAATAACTTAAGGGCTTACCTTTGATCAGAAGGGTAACACAAGGGGTAAATGGACTTGGTAAATCTCTTAAGGAACTGCTTCTGTGAAAAAATGGAAGCTGTCTCTGCTAAACTTCAGGCATCTTTAGGTTTATTGAGTGTGACATTGTGTGGTGGTCCCATCTGCCATCCGCCACCCACAACTTCCTGTCCCTCTGGATCAGGGCACCCTCTATAAAAGTGACCATATTTACCGCAATTGTAACATGGCTGATCACTTGTCTGGTCCCTGCTCCATCCCGGTCCACCTCTCCCTCAGCCTTGTCCTCCCTTTTGATTTCTTCCACTCTTCAGAAATCCACCAGTTCCTCCCCCGTTTCCAACAAATTGTTGACCTTGTCCCTAATAATACATGAGCTTAGCAGCCTGGAGTTTGGCGTTTTCCTTTTCTTGTTAGGATGTAGCCTTGTTATCAGTGGACTGCTGCTGCCGTTATGCATGTTTACAATGTTCAATCACAGTCTGTTGAGGTAATGTCTCCCACCCAATGCAAGTGAGTTTCACAGTTATGCTCAAAGCAGGCAGGAGGCCATGTACCAGGGCAGCCTTTAGCAGGCTATTATACTGCTGCCAGTCCCCATTGTATCCGCTCCCCCGTCACTTATACTCAAAACAGATAACACACATGCACAAAAACCTTTTAGTACACAAGGGAGCCATCTCTATTTTCACACTAGTCAACAAACCTATACAATTTTGGCAAATCTTCTTTTTATTTATTATTTTTTAATTTATTTTAGGTTTTTTGTATACACCTATGCCATGTCATAGCAGTTCTCTTGTCTATACATGCATCTTATATTAATCCTCGATGAATAACAGTTTCCCAAAAACTAACTAAGGGCCCCACGGGCCCGAACAGGTTTTATTAAAAGGTGTTTAGAACATTAATGTAAGAAGAAAATCAGTCTCACCCTTTCGTTTTTTTCAATCAATCAATCAAATCAATCTGACGCTCCCTGCCAGGTCCAAGGTGGATCCCTTCTGCTCCGGCCTAGATGGAGTGTGAGCTCCCTGAACCACACTTTTGTGGTCCCTGCGCACAGTTAACCTTGGAGTCCCGGGAATGATCAGGGAATGGAGTTAGCTATCCCATCCTTGTCGCCAAATTGTTGTGAAATAATGAAACGGAACAAACACAATAGGGTTTCACCAGTGAACTGCTGAAACCCTAACAATAACAACTAGACAGGTACATTTCCTGAAGAAAATGTGGTGTGCTTGCTAGCTGTTTAAAAAGTATGTCTGTAGCCCCACATTTGCTAGCTCATTGCGCTCACTATGTTTAAAATAAAATCTTGAAGAGGTACATAAGTCCATCTCCTCCAAAGGAACATATTGGGCATTGCAATTGGGACCCATTAAGTGGGGCATAATGTTTTTTCAGCAATTCTGAATTTGTGAAAAATGCTTCAAATGCTACTTCTATAGCATCAAATGACAGATTTAAACCTTTTCATAAGTATATTTTAAAATATCACCGGTAGGCCCCTCGGCGTGATTTCTTAATTCATATTATTTCAATATGCACTGACAATTCCAGAATTGTATAAATTGGCACCACAGCAGCACACAGCATAAACACCATGTTTCTTATTAGATATAGAGCAGTATTCTGATTTGTGGTAAAACATTTATTTTGAAACTAATTAGGGCAGTAGTGCCGTTAAAGAGTATACTGAAAATGTATTGAGCAATCTTCTAAGATGTTATTTTCCTGAGAATCACTCCACTTGTATCAAAAAACATATGCTAACCAGCAGACAATGGTTTGTGTTAATAATGCCTTTATTTACATGATTATTCACTATTTCACTAAAGATGGTGAAAAAGAATGAATTCCGATTCTTATGTTATAAGGTTATGTTGAGCTTGTTTGGCTAATTACCGTTTATGTGAACAGCCATTTTTGTTTTCATTCCACTGAATTCTGGGACCAAATGTCTCTGCTATCAAATATGGTTGAACAAGACGATTCACCAATCTGACCGGTAGTTCAAATCTTGAGTCACTCATCTTGTCATCTGTACCTGACTTAGTTTGATAGTTGCAAATCATGAAATAACACACATGCGAAAGATCAGACATGTAATGTTAAGTTGATCAGTCTTTTTTAATTACCGGAAGGCAAGAAAGGGAGGTCAAACTTTGTAGTCTATAATCTGTCAATTGCAACATCAATAAAAACGAAATATAATACATTTGAAGAAAATAGTAAGATAGACTGGGTTGTATTTTTTTAACTACGTCGGAAACTTCAGAAATGGCCATTAATGACATGCTAGTTAACATTGTATGTAACTAATAATCACAAAACATTGACGACTTTATAAAATGATTATTCGGTACGAGAATATATTTTTCAATACTGCTGCTGACCAGAGGCCTTTTTTTTGCTGGCCTAGTGATGTCAGAATATATATTTTCATTAATGCTGTATGTATTTTACGAAGTTTGTTTTCATCAGTCTACTGAAGTAGTTTCATTGCTTTTCTCTCCCTCCGTTGTGCTGTTTCCAGTGCAGCTGAGATAAATCAGAGCTTTTATGCAATCAGATTTTCCATGTGCTGTCTCCAGGCGATCCTGAGGCCTATAGAATTTTGAGTGAATCCCATCTTCTGTTGAAGCAAATGGAAAGGAAGTTGTTGATTGTCATATTCTTCAACCAATCTGATTTCGAGTTCACCATAATGAGCATGTTCCTTGGTAAGTAGCAGTCTTCTAGCTTGCCTAGTTGCCTACCTGCACATTTTTCAGGTGGTGTGATCAGAGAGCCAGCTACCTAACTGAGGTAAAACTAGTTAGGATGTAATGTAGGAACATAAGATTTTTTGTTTAGATTTGTACTGTTGTCATTTTACCGCACAATGGAGGAGAAGAAATGCATTTGGTAGCAGATTTATTGGCAAACCTATTTTCTAAAAAACATGGAAATTGTGAGGAAGGCTCGACCAAACCCCTAGCTAGCAACCGTTCAGGGTAAAGATGTAGTAGATGCAATGCTGTCTGTTCGATTTTCTGTTTTGATTTGTAATGAGCCCTATGGTTTCTTAAAAGCACAATGGAGGAGAAAAAAATTATTTGTTGGTGGATTTACTGGCAAATACTTTTTCGAGAAAACATGGAAATTGTGAGGAACCATCCCCCACCTTGCAGCCCTGTCCCAGTCAGGGAAAGAATTTGTGTGGCACTTTCAATCGATCAACTACGAAAAGTACACCCAGCTTATAGCATCGAAGGAACAACGTTTTTGAGTACATTCTTGTTTCTTTGATACCTGTAATGTCACTAATTTGGGCTTTGCAATGTATATTTATGTTGCTGTGTCCATGTACTGCATAATGGTACTGTACATCCTTGATGGTTTCATTTGCCATGTATTCATGTTTCTGTAATGACTAGTGTTGTAAGCCTCTAGTTTAAATCGCTTTATTCCACTGTCACTGTGAATATGGGATGGTTACGTCGAATGATAATAGCCCAATAGCCCATAGGATTAGGCAGCCATACATACAAAAACACCCATCCTTAAACCCCAAGGAGCAAACAACAGTAGTGTTAAATTTCGGTGGCTAGGAAAAAATCCCTAAGAAGGCCGAAATTCAGTAAGAAACCTAGAGAGGACCCAGGCTCATAGGGGTGACCAGTCCTCTTCTGGCTGTGCAGGGTGAAATATTTAGAGTCCAATTGGAATAATTAATAAATGCATGTGGGCTAAATCCAGAGTCTATTTAAATTTATACTAGGTCAGAAGCATGACCAAATGAACAAGGACAGGGACAACATGGGGGAGGGAGGAGGTATAAGCACAGTCGCAGCTGAAATCATCAGGTATCGTCTTGATCTGCAACACAACCAGGAGGATTTTGGACAGGGACAGCAATGGGCCCCCCAAACCAGGTACTCAGCAGGTGTGGACCATGACCTCATGGCAAGACAGCAAGGGTGGACAGTATCAAGCCTTCTGGTCACCTTCACACCCCTGGGCCAGGCTACACCTAATCATAAACCGTGCTGTAGAGATGAGTTTTTAGTAGACACTTGAAAGTTTGCACTGAGTTTGCATTTCAAACCTTAATTCACAGATCATTCTATAGTAGTGGAGCTCTATGAGAAAAGGCCCTGCCTCCGGCTGTTTGTTTAGAAATTCTAGGTACAATTAAAAGGCCTGCATATGGCGATCGTAGGTTACGTGTAGGTATGTATTGCTGGATCATTTCAGCAAGGTAAGTAGGAGCAAGTCCATGTATTGATTTATAGGTTTATAATAAAAACATCAGCCCTAACCCTAACAGGCAGCCAGTGTTCTTATTGATTTGTCAGGGTAACTGGAAAGAAGAAATAGTAATCTAGTCTAGAAGTAACGAAAGCATGGATTAGTTTTTCTGCATCAGTTTTTGATAGATGTTTCGAAGATGGAAAATAGGCACGAGACATATTTTATATGTTCATCAAAGGAGAGGTCAGGGTCAAGGGTAACGCCGAGGTTTCTTACAGTTTTCTGGGATATGACCATGCAGCCATCGAGGTTCACAGTGAGATCTGCTAACAACGCTCTTAACTTTTTGGATCCTAAAACAAGCATTTCTGTTTTTCTTGAGTTTAAGAGCAATAAGTTCTCTCTCATCCACTTCCTAATATCTGAAATGCATGCTCCCAGTAGCAAAGTTTGGGGCTCCTCCATGCTTCATTGAAATGTATAACTGTGTGTCATCAGCATAACAGTGAAAATTGACATTCTGATTTCGGATTACATCGCCCAGAGGCAGCATATACAGTGAAAACAATAATGGGCCCAGAACCGAGGGTCTTGAGGAACACCAAAACATACCTTTGACAGAGGATACGCCATCCACACTAACAAACTGATATCTTTCAGATAAATAATATTTAAACCAGGCTAGAACATGTCCACATAGCCCAATATGGGTTTCCAGTCTCTCTAAGAGATGGTAGTGATCAATAGTGTCAAAAGCAGCACCAAGATCAAGAAGCAACAGGACGGATGCGGAACCTTTGTCTGAGGCCATAAGAAGGTAATTTGTTACCTCCACGAGTGCAGTCTGAGTACTATGATGAGGTCTGAAACTGGACAGGAGCATTTCATGAATGTTATTTTTCTTCAGAAAGGCATTGAGTTGTTGGGAAACACATTTTTCTAAGTATTTTGAGAGGAACGGGAGGTTCGATATAGGCCTAGAATTGTTTAATATGTCGGGATCCAGATTAGATTATTTTTAGAAGAGGCTTCATTTCTGCTATTTTTTGTGAGTTTGGTACACATCCGGAGGAAAGGGAGCAATTTATTATGTTCAACATTGGCTGACCTAGCACAGGAAATAGCCCCTTAAGTAATTTGTGGTTTGTTGGTTTAGAACTCATTACAAATTTAGTGAATGTGTCGAGCGATGTGTCCCCATTGACACCAGGTCAGGGAGGTTCAGGACATATTCAGGACAACTGAGATTTTGAGGACCATAACTAATTAAGGAGGAGTAAGTTATTTGTTTTCTAATGGTGATGATCTTTTCATCAAAGTATTTCATGTACTCATTACAGCTTTGCTTTTTTGTTAACTTTGCAACTGTATCGAAGATTTTTTTTCACCTCAATCAGGTTGGAGAAATAAGCAGAACGAGCAGACGTGAGTGATTTTTGGTATTGTAGTGTACTGTCTATCCAGGCTAGTCTGAATACTTCCAACTTGGTGGAGCGCCACTTCAATTTTCTGGAGGCGTGCTCTAGTATATTTCTTTAGTTTTTAGTGGTGCAACCGTATCTAATGTATTTCGCAGTGTTGAGTTCAGATCCTCGATTTGATCGTTCACAGATTTATTTACCCTGTCGTTGATGAGCGAACTTGTAAGAATATCAAGGAATCTATTTGTAGTCTGAGAATTTATAGTACGGCTTTTGAAGCTCATTGTTTGCGGAGTTAGTGGATTTATTGTTTTAACGTTAAATGTAATAAGACAGTGATCCGATAATCCAGGATTTTGGGGGGAAATTATTAGATTTACAATATCTATTTCTCGTGACAGGACTAAATCTAAGGTGTGATTGTGGCAGTGTGTTGGACCTGAGACATGTTGGATAAAACGCATTGAGTTAATTATGGCTTCAAAGGCTTTTTGAAGAGGATCATTGGACTTTTCCATATGAATTTTGAAATCGCCAAAAATTTGAATACTATCTGCCATGACTACAAGATTAGATAAGAATTCTGGAAACTCATTGAGGAACATTTTGTATGGCCCGGGGTGCCTGTAGATAGTAGCTATGTAAAACGATTTATCGGCCTGGTTAACTGTCATGAATAAAACTTCAAAAGAATGAAAATCAGTGATGTGTTTGAGAGTACATTTATATTTACTGTCATAAATATTAGCAACACCCCCTCCTTTTCGGGATGCAAGAGGGATATGATCACTAGGAGGAGAGGCCTCATTTAGGGCAGTGAATTCATCAGGCTTTAGCCACGTTCCACATTAAACAATAACATCTAGTTTATGATCAGAGATTAATTAATTTACTGCAACTGCCGTTGGAGCAAGGGATCTAACATTTAGGAGTCCCATTTTGAGATGTGACGTGATAGTCATTTCTATTTGTGACTGAGGTGGAGGAAGGCTTTATCTTAAGGAGGTAGTTTTTGTTAGGACTACCATGTTTAACTTTTCTCAGCCTGGAACGAGTCACAGTGGCAATAGATAAAGCAGTACTAACTACTCTGACTATGCTAATCGACAGACTCCACTATGCTAGCAGTCGGGCTAACAGCCTGCGGCCTGACCTGCACCCTATCTCATGGTGAGGCTATAGGAGTGAGACTCCTGTCAATGTTTCAAGATAAAAGAAGAGCACCACTCCAGCTAGGATGTTTTGAAGTGGGAAAGCACCACCCTTAGCCTAAGGCTAGCTGGCCATGCCCTGGAGCAGGATTAGCACCGACTTTTCAGGGCTAGCCCCAGAAAAACTGCGACAAAATAACCTGGGTGAAATGGGGTCAAGAACATTTATTGTCCAATCACAAAACCTGCCCTTTCACTTAATTTACATATGCACCGTTACCAACAGCTCCGTCTGATTTGGTCCGTTCACTCTGCAAAGTTTGTAGTTTCATTACACCTGATTTATCTTAGCGAATTAGTTATTGCAGCTTGCTTTGGATGTAAATCCAGCAAATATGTCGATAGAATTAAGGTTGGCTAACGTTTTTCTCTTTCTTTGCGTAGTTTCAAGCAAATACCGACAGGGTGGGCGTCTTGATCAGTCGATGTCATGAAGTTGTTATTTGAATCATGGTAGCATAACAATAATCATGTGACAGTGATGTGGAGTTTGTAAAATTACAAATATAATGTGAAATCATGGGGCACTGTGCTACATCCAGCAAAACTATATATTTTTGTCCCTCTTTAACCCCCAATGAAGCACACTATACTGTACATGTAATTAATATTGCCTCATTAGTTAGCGGCTAGTAGCTTTTATTAGAAGTGTGGCTAGTTACTTCATCTAAAATGATTCTGATGACATGAACATTATAACAGACAGTTTATCTATTCATAGTTAGAATTTTAGAAATGGTGTTATGTTTTCCAGCCTCAGTAGCTAATCTATGCTCAATAGCTAATTAATCCACAGTTTTAATTGTACAATGACGTGCTAATATTTAGTGGAATGCAATGTTGCCATGATTATTTCATTAAAAAAAAAAATTCGCGATAAATGCTATCGAAGTTAGCCAGCTAGTAACGTTAGGTAACAGAAATATATTTAACTAACATCAGTTTAAGCTAACGTTAGTTCATCTAAATTCATTCTGGTGACATGAACATTTGACCATACAGTTTAGCTAATAATAATGTGTCCATTTACAGATGGTATCAAACTTTCAAGCCTCAGTAGATAATCTATGCTCATGTAGCTAAATTAATAATTGCTGGAAGAGCCTCAGTTTAAGCTAGCGTTAGTTTGCTTTATGTCATTCTGTTGACATGAACATTATAACCAATGCTTTAGCTATTAAATATTTGCTTTTGGTAGAGACGGTGTTGTTTCTATTATTCCACTTCTGAGGGCTAAACTTAATTGCACCTTTTGTAATTGTAGAAATGCCGGTTAAATTAAAATGAAATCTGAGTTTAATTTAACAACAACACATGGGCACATAGGCTTTATGACCATACCCTACCAAAGTCAACATCTTTTTTATAACAAGCATAGGGAGGGTATTTTCCAAATAAATAAAAATCTGGAAAGTTTCTGGTTTTATTGTTGCCATCTGTAATAGTCATTTAAACTTCAAAATTAAACAATTCAAAGATACATAGTTTGCTCAATCATTGGTGTTAATATGCACACTTAAGTAAAAATACCTTTGAAAATGATAATGATTATCTGTCCTGACCGCTTCATTATCTTACAACAAAGACTGACAAACATTTAGGCTTCATTTATTACATTCTAAACATTTCAAGCAACTTCCTAGTTACATTGTTTGGTGCTTAAGGTGTTGGACTGCTCCGGTGTGTCAGACATTTGAAGTATCTATATTTATCTGATGCAGAAAAATATAATACCAATTGATGTAAACATGCAATGTAACATGCAAGTAAATTCAGTTTGGCCAGACAGCGGCATAGTAGCATAACACAATATCTGTTGTTCTTTTTCACTCAGTGAGATCACATTTGGTACACATTGTTAAGATTATGATTCTACTTTTTGTCAATTATGTTTCAAGTTGGCCACATGGGGGCACTATAGGAAAAGAAAAACCATAGATGTCTTATTACTTGCCCATTAGATTTTTCTCCATTTAGAATTTTGTGAAAAACTCGTCCCCCGAGACTGCTGAACGGATTTGCATGGCGTTTGGTGTGAAGAACCTTATCTTTAAAAGTTAACCATTATCTTTAAAAGTTATATAAGTAAAGTTGATATCTCAAACAATACTGCCGAAATCAACTACAGCCATGGAGTGATTGGAGTCATTGTTTTCGTTATATGTGAGCTGTATAGCTATTAGCTAGCCATCTACGGTAATCTTTGTACAAGAGTACACTTTAGTTCCGTTAACAATAGTTCTGTTGCCCATGTTATTTCAGCAAAAATGTAATGGCTGGGGTAAAAGTTACATTTGGAGATTATACAGAGCTCTAGTGAGAAGCAGCAGGCCATGTGGTGTTGTGGGAATATCCCTGACCTTCAATATTTTGACCCCAGTTCTACTTTCCTCTCAAACATTCAAATTTTTGTCTCTCAGAAATATTTATCCACTCTGTACTTTTCAGCTGTCGCACAACAATATATATCCCTTCTGTAATACCATGAATCTCATATTTAAAAAAATAATTATTACGTGACCCTTTTTTAAAACTAACCAGCCATGGAGTGATTGGAGTCATTGTTTTCATTATAGGTACTGTATAGCCATTAGCTAGCCATCTACAATAATCTTTGTACAAGAGTACACTTTAGTTCCATTAATAAATGTTCTGTTGTCCATGTTATAAAAATGTAATGGCTGAGGTAAAAGTTGCATTCCCTAATTGGTTCAAGACAGAAAACCGCGGATTGAAAACCGCTGCAACAATATTCATCCCTTCTAATCACTGGCCGGCTGAACTAGGGTTACCTGGTTTCTTTTCTGGTTTCAATTGTTTGGTTTTGATTTCCTCTTCTTTGACTGGGCTTCCTGACTACTAGCAGCAATGGGCATTTTTAAATAGAAAAAACTAATAATCTAGTGAGAGCATGTAGTGAGATGCTTCCTGTGCCCCTCTTGGCCCCATGAAACGCTGCTCGCAGATACATGGTATGGTTCTTTGCATGGTAGACTTTTAACCTGCATTTGTGGATGCAGCGAAGTACTGTGTTCACAGACAATGGTTTTTGGAAGTGTTCCTGAGCCCATGCAGTGATTTCCACTACAGAATCATGTCGGTTTTTAATGCAGTGCCACCTGAGGGCCTGAAGATCAAGGCCATCCGAAAACCTTCCGACTTCCGTAGAGATTGCTCTACATTTTCTCTATATTTTAATGACATTATGTACCGTAGATGATCAAATCCCCAAACTCTTTACAATTTTATGTTGAGAAACTTTATTCCTAAATTGTTGCATTATTTACCCTTAGTCTTTCACAGAGTGGTGAACCCCTCCCCATCCTTGCTTCTGACAGACCCATCCTCTCTGGAATTATCTTTTAATACCCAATTATGTTACTGACCTGTTGCAAATTGGTGTGTTATTCCACCAGTTTCTTTTGCCTTACATAATTTTTCCAGTCATTTGTTGCCTCTCTAACAACTTTCTAAAAACATTTTTCTGTCATCAAAGTGGGCATACAGTGGGGAGAACAAATATTTGATACACTGCCAATTTTGCAGGTTTTCCTAATTACAAAGCATGCAGAGGTCTGTAATTTTTATCATAGGCCAGAGAGCTGTGTAAGGACATCAGGGATAAAATTGTAGACCTGCACAAGGCTGGGATGGGCTACAGGACAATAGGCAAGTAGCTTGTTGAGAAGGCAACAGCTGTTGGCGCAATTATTAGAAAATGGAAACAGTTCAAGATGACGGTCAATCTCCCTCGGTCTGGGGCTCCATGCAAGATCTCACCTTGTTGGGCATCAATGATCATAAGGAAGGTGAGGGATCAGCCCAGAACTACACAGCAGGACCTGGTCAATGACCTGAAGAGAGCTGGGACCACAGTCTCAAAGAAAACCATTAGTAACACACTACGCAGTCATGGATTAAAATCCTGCAGCGCACGCAAGGTCCCCCTGCTCAAGCCAGCGCATGTCCAGGCCCGTCTGAAGTTTGCCAGTGACCATTTGGATGATCCAGAGGAGGAATGGGAGCAGGTCATGTGGTTTGATGAGACGAAAATAGAGCTTTTTGGTCTAAACTCCACTCGCAGTGTTTGGAGGAAGAAGGATGAGTACAACCCCAAGAACACCATCCCAACCGTGAAGCATGGAGGTGGAAACATCATTCTTTGGGGATGCTTTTCTGCAAAGGGGACAGGACGACTGCACCGTATTGATGGGAGGATGGATGGGGCCATGTATCACAAGATCCTTCAGGATCTGGAGAAGGTCTGTATGGAGGAGTGGGCCAAAATCCCTGCTGCAGTGTGTGCAAACCTGGTCAAGAACTATAGCAAACGTATGATCTCTGTAATGGCAAACAAAGTTTTCTGTACCAAATGTTAAGTTCTGCTTTTCTGATGTATCAAATACTTACATCATGCAATAAAATGCAAATTAATTACTTAAAAATCATACAATGTGATTTTCTGGATTTTTTTGATTCCGTCACTCACAGTTGAAGACTGCCTATGATAAAAATTACAGACTACTACATGCTCAAATCGGCAGTGTATCAAATACTTGTTCTCCCCACTGAACATTTTTTAAGAAACAACATCTCAGTTTCAACATTTAAAATATTGTCTTTGTACCATTTTCTTTTATAATATATAGGATTTAAATGATTAGCACATCTTTGCATTCTGTTTTTATTTATATTTTACGCAGCATCCCAACTTTTTTGGAAATGGGGTTGTAAGTGTGAAACAAGACAGTGACCTTGAAATCTCTCAAACATGAGAAAAACCACATAAGAGTCCCGTAGGGTGAAATGCCCCTTAAATTAACTAACGAAGTTGAAAAACCTGCCTGGAAAAGGACCCACATCTATTTTGCCCTAGTGCACTATGACTAGGATGGTTAGAGAGGTATACAATTCTCCAGGCTCAAAACTACAATAAGACGTTACCTCCATGACAACAATCTTCTGTAAGTCTTGTCAGACGAGATTCTACTCTCATGAATACCAATGTCATGTTAAACGTAATTCTGGAGGGGACTTTAGATAATAATATAATATGGGATGAAATCTATTGTAATATGAAGCAGAAACCATACCACACAACTATAATTCTTTACACAACACCATAAAGCAACTTTTTTATTTATTATTCTGTTAAACAATTTTAATGTTACTACACAGGATTAAAAAGTAAATTATTCGGTCACACTGTAAACTCCACAATATCATGCAGTATGTGCAAAGTACTTAGGCATTTTTCTTTTGGCTCATTCTGGCCATCTCTTCCTTTCACGGCTAAATACTGTCGCCCATTTGCGAGTTATCTCTAAATAAACAACAGGCTTGTGGGGTAAGTAGTCCAGGTACACAGTCTGGCTTGTTTTTGGAATGGCCATCTCAATCTGGGTTCCCTCATGCCATTCATTAAATGATGTTATAGACACAATATCTGCATCTGCTTCTAAGGCCGACCTAAATGCCATTTCATAGTATCTCCCATTATTGCGGTTCCGTGTATTCTTAAAATTCCAAGGCCTAATACTGGTGTCAACATAACCTGGCCCCACACTTGGAATGAACAAGAGGTTGTTGTCTTCACAGAATGTTTTAATGGACTTCCATTTGCGGTGGGTGGAGCCATATGAAAACCCATTTGTAGCAAAGTAGGTGTAGACTCCGTCGAAACCTCCAGTGATGATATCTCTTTTGTGTTTCTCTTCAACAAGAAGGGCTATGAAGATGCCATCATAGGGAGTATCTCTAACACTACTGCCTTCGGTGTGTTTCAGGAGTTTTGCCCACTGTTCCGACTTGAGTAGATAGGAATCGTACACGTAAAAAACTGGAAGAAACTTGCCAGTGTTTGTTGTATGTCTGTAGAATGCAGGGTGCTCACCATATCTTTAAATAGAAAAATGTTATTACAGTTCAAGTCGCTTTTTCCAAAGATATACACTCACCTAAAGGATTATTAGGAATACCTTTTCAATTTCTCATTAATGCAATTAACTAATCAACAAATCACATGGCAGTTGCTTCAATGCATTTAGGGGTGTGTTCCTGATCAAGACAATCTCGTGAACTCCAAACTGAATGTCAGAATGGGAAAGAAAAGTGATTTAAGCAATTTTGAGCGTGGCATGGTTGTTGGTGCCAGACGGGCCGGTCTGAGTATTTCACAATCTGACTCAGTTACTGGGATTTTCACGCACAACCATTTCTAGGGTTTACAAAGAATGGTGTGAAAAGGGAAAAACATCCAGTATGCGGCAGTCCTGGGGCAAAAATGCCTTGTTGATCCTAGAGGTCAGAGGAGAATGGGCCGACTGATTCAAGCTGATAGAAGAGCAACTTTGACTGAAATAACCACTCGTTACAACCGAGGTATGCAGCAAAGCATTTGTGAAGCCACAACACGCACAACCTTGAGGCGGATGGGCTACAACAGCAGAAGACCCCACCAGGTACCACTCAAACTTTGACTGAAATAACCACTCGTTACAACCTAGGTATGCAGCAAAGCATTTGTGAAGCCACAACACGCACAACCTTGAGGCGGATGGGCTACAACAGCAGAAGACCCCACCAGGTACCACTCATCTCCACTACAAATAGGAAAAAGAGGCTACAATTTGCACGAGCTCACCAAAATTGGACAGTTGAAGAGTGGAAGAATGTTGCCTGGTCTGATGAGTCTCGATTTCTGTTGAGACATTCAGATGGTAGAGTCAGAATTTGGCGTAAACAGAATGAGAACATGGATCCATCATGCCTTGTTACCACTGTGCAGACTGGTGGTGGTGGTGTGGGGGATGTTTTCTTGGCACACTTTAGTCCCCTTAGTGCCAATTGGGCATCATTTAAATGCCACGGCCTACCTGAGCATTGTTTCTGACCATGTCCATCCCTTTATGACCACCATGTACCCATCCTTTGATGGCTACTTCCAGCAGGATAATGCACCATGTCACAAAGCTCAAATCATTTCAAATTGGTTTCTTGAACATGACAATGAGTTCACTGTACTGAAATGGCCCCCACAGTCACCAGATCTCAACCCAATAGAGCATCTTTGGGATGTGGTGGAACGGGAGCTTCGGGCCCTGGATGTGCATCCCACACATCTCCATCAACTGCAAGATGTTATCCTATCAATATGGGCCAACATTTCTAAAGAATGCTTTCAGCACCTTGTTGAATCAATGCCACATAGAATTAAGGCAGTTCTGAAGGCGAAAGGGGGTCAAACACAGTATTAGTACCGTGTTCCTAATAATCCTTTAGGTGAGTGTAGATGATCTCCTTGAGTTAAGCTTTAGACAGTTCAATCATATACCAATCCTTTTAAACTAAAGAAATATTGCCATCAAATGGTATTGTGGATAAATTAGTTAAGCTCAAGTAAAAACTATGTACAAATAGAAGTGGAAATGCAATGATAATGAAAAGGCAAAAAACCAATAACAAATGTGTGAGTAATGATGTATTACTTACTGCTCTATGATGTACTTGACATTGTTTAACATACTTGTTTCATCTCTTCCTTTATATGGTTCAATGTGAAAAGCAACCTGGGTAGGAAACAAAAATGAATGGTAAGTTGGACACAAGCATAGGATTTGCAGTACTGTGTGCTTGTCACACCCACCTAGGTGTAGGAGCCACATGTGTGCTTGTATGTAGTTACTATTGTATGATTGTAACTACACAGCTGAGAGTCCCATAATGTGCATAGCCAAAACTGCTGCGGCAATGCACTGTGGAAGCGGCGCTCCCATCCATTTTCAATATAGCTTTCGGTGTGCCATAGAGAAAGGTTGCACTGACTAGGGCTCCGCATTCACTACGTAGTTTTTTGCTTACATTTGTTCATGCTGCTCATACAGTATGATCGATAAGCACTTTTGGATATTCGTTCATCATTGAACACAGACTTTTACACTACGCACTGGAGCGATTGCTGCAATTATTTTGTTCTGCTGCCAATCTGTTTACCAATACCCAAATGGAAGAGAAAGAAGAGGGGCAAACATGCCAGTGTCCTATGCAGATTTCGGACGATACTGCAATCCACCATTACCGAGCATTCTACTTGCAAATATTCAATCCCTGGACAATAAAATGGACAAATTACACACACAGATTAACTTTCAATGAGACATTGCAAACTGTTGTGTGCTAGTGTTCGTGGGAACTTGGCTGGATCCTATGGTGCGTTACCCCTGCTGGCATTTCTATCTACCGGCAACAACAGAACATCGGAATCAGGTAAAAGTAAGGGCAGAGGGGTCTGCGTTATTAACTCTCGCTGGGGAACGGATGTTTCAGTGCTATCATCACACTGTTCACCAGACCTGGAGCTACTGTCTGTGAAGTTATGGTCCTTCTGCCTTGCATGGGAATTCAGCTCAGCTATTATCACAGCAGTCTATATACCCCCGCAGGCGAGTAAGTTGGAGTCTAACTACCACAGATCTGACCCCAGATGCACATGGGGAGGACAGCGACATCACAGAATACAAAGTGAGAAATAGCAATGATGCTTGTCCTGCCGCCTCGCTCCCTGACAAGCTCAACACCTTCTATGCGTGGTTTGAGGCGACCAACAATTCCTTCAGTGAGGCATAATGAGGACCAGGACAGCTGAGGATCTGTCCCTAACCACGGGGAGGTAAAGCACTCGTTTTTTGGACAAAAATGAATGGGCCGACATTGTACATAGACGCAATACTCACACAAAGGATTACACTGGACATTTTGTCGCCAAATGCCCAGTATTACTGGCTTCTCGTACAGGCTTCCTGCCTGTACGAGATGCAATTCACAAAAAATGCTTAAGGGGCTCCCTGAGCTCAAATGCTCTTCAGTGGGAGGCAAGTCAGAGGTTTTCCACAGTCAGGCATCAAGTCCTGGGCAGGTGGTGGCTGTGGTTTACATTGCACATGTACAGTTTTACTGCTAAACTGTACACCTAATAGTATCACCCATACTCTTCGGTTCAAACCCCCGGAGTCAGAATTTTGGCGTTTACAAGGCAAATGTACATGTTTTACTGCCCAATTGTATGACCAAAGGGATTACCCACACACTTCGGTCCAAACCAAATGCAATGTGAATGGTCCCCCAATGGCCAAATCTGGTTGAGGGTGAAGAAGGTGTGAAGAGATAGAGGAGGCGCACGGTCATAAAAGGAGGTGCTGAATGATGAAGGAAGCATGGAGAGTGGTAGAGGAGGTGCAGAGTGGTAGAGGATGTGCAGAGTTATAGAGGAGGTGCAGAGTTATAGAGGAAGTGTGGAATGAAGGAGGAGGTGTGGAGTGATATTGGAGGCGCACAGTCATAGAGGAGGTGCAGAATGATGGAGGAGGCGCATGGTCAGAGGAGGCGCAGAATGATGGAGGAGGTGTGGAGTGATATAGGAAGTGCAGGGTCATAGAGGTGGTGTGGAGAGAGAGGAGGTGCAGAGTCATATAGGAGGAGCGGAGTCAAAGAGGAGACGCCGAATGATGGAGGACGAATGGAGTGAGGGAAGAGGCACAGAGGCGAGGACTGATAGAGGAGGCACATGGAGGTAAAAGAGAAATGGGAGGCACAGAGGGATAGAGGAGGTGCGGATTAACACAGGAGACGCGGTATGATGGAAGAGGCGCGGAGCCGTGGAGTGATAAAGGAGGTGCGGGGGGGTAGAGGACGTTTTGAGGCGTGGAGTGATAGAGGAGGTGTGGAGAGATTGAGGAGGTTTGGAGGGAAGAAGTGATAGAGGAGGCAAAGAGACAGCATAAAGGAGCTGCAGAGTAATGAAGCGGTAAAGGACCGGTAGAGGTTGAAGTGTTAGAGGTTTGAAGTGATAGAGGATTTCTATAGGGTTAAAGGAGATATAGAGCAGCGGTAGAGGAGCTATAGAGCAGCAGTAGAGATGAAGAGCAGTGGTAAAATAAATATGAAGCAGTGGTAGAAAGGATGTAGAGCAGCGATAGAGGTGTAGCGGTGGTGTAGACAAGAAGTAAAGTAGATGAAGAGCAGAGTTAGAGCTCCAATCGAAAACAGCTCGTCTCTGAGTGACCTAGGTCACAATAGGTCACCCAATGTATTCCATTGAGAGAAACAGCTTAGGAAGCACACGACTTCCTTTGGATGTAGGACACTAAAAAAAAACTATTGAGGGGCGATCCGTGTAGGATTTTAAGCAGCTCTCTGTTGGTGGAATTGGTTTCTGTGCAAATGTCTGTGTGAAATGCGAGAAGGTTGTCTCGTTTGTTTTTCAACAGTAGGGGAATTGTGCCCCTATGTCTCCCCGTGCTACCTGTTTTAAAGGTAGGGTTGATTCGGTCCTGTAGGGTAACGGTGAGCAGGCCTCGGGTTGATTTCCAACCACGTAGAAAGGGCACTGATGGCTTAGGGGCTATATCTGTTGCGCATCTATGTGGTGGGGAAAGCCAAATGCTGTGCCCGGAGGACCTCGCAGGTTTTTGTCAAGCTCTATGTCCACCAATTTCGGAGACTGTAGGATGGAGCAGGGATTGCTCCTGTAAAATGCCAAAGTTGTCGGTCAGCTTGTGGTTTAAATTAGTAGTTGTACTAATTAAGTTGTATATGCGTGCGCGCCAATTGTGTTTGTTCTGTATGAGATTGGGGCCCGAGTCAGGGTCATTTGTCCATATCTGGTTATGGTTGACCTAGTAAATGCATTTGTCCTTTTTGGTATTCCCTGTGCACGAGAGTTCCGATTGGCTACATTGTGTGTTCCTTGCTGGGATATTTGTGTATTTGTTCGAGATTGTTGTTAGCCTGTAAGTGTTGCCTTTGCCAGGTTTTGCTTTGTTGGGTGTGCACTCGGGTGAACCCATTCATTGCGTTGTTGTTGTGATTCAATTTTGCAGGGCCCACTTTTTCGGCTTTTGCCTTAGTGCCGAATCTGCGAAATTGAAATTTGCCTTCTAGTGTTGTGCTGGTGGCTGGCACACGTGGAGGTGTTCGCCTACTAATTTAAGATTGTATACGAAATGAATGTCCTAAATTTAATTTGAGGGATATATTGGAAATTAGTACAATGCTGCTTCTCTAATTTGGTAAAATATGATCTTGTGGTTTTGTTATGAGGGGTTAAAATATTGTGATGTCTCTCTCTATGTATGGAGTAGAATGCAGAACATGGCATTGGTCTTTCAAGTTGAGGAAAACGCTGTTTCCCATGTTGACTGGATTTGCATACAATATAATCACGGCCTGCAACCGAGGGCGAAATAGCCAAAGCCTGTTTATTTCCCCGAATAAATAAACCCATAATATTAGACGTCCTTTTTTAAATGTTCAATTGGGTTTGGTTGATTAATGTAGTTTCACTTTGTTTTGTATTTACAATGATACCTGGGATAATACTTGCATTTTCAGACCTAGGACTGATGCTCGTTAATTCTAGCCTGGTAAATTCTAGCCTGGTGAACTGACAAATGGGTTAGATTGATGTAACAGTGTTTAAGGCCTACACTGAGTTTCCTTTGGATTACTTATTGTACCTTGATTTTAGTGACGTCATACATCTGTTTTCTGTCTACATTGACATTCTTAAGAGTTTTCTTAATCTCCACCCTAATGTTGAATTGTTGTGTAGATAATGATAAGGAATTTTTTTTTTAAACTGCAAAAATATAAGATGGGTTGGACACCAAATCTAAATCTTCAGTTAACTATTATTGTCGGTTAAATTGATAGGTTAGTCTGAGGACCATAAACAAACATTTGGCCTTTTTAATGGCTCACTGTAAATGTGTGGAGCTCAGAGCTTCAGGAAGGGGGGCAGATCCAGAACCTTTACCATTAAATCAAAGTAACCTATTACTAAGGGTTGAATTTGAGTGTTCAGACTGGTCTCATCTATGGTAAATGTTACCAACACAAGCATATTCAGTTTTGGGATAATCAAACATTAAGTGAAAGCTAAATACATTTTTCTCTCAATAGCTTTAATGTTGAAATTTATGATTTTGAAACCAACTGTAGTAAGGGTGGAGACCTAAAGTCATCCAACATTGTTAATTGCTAGAACAATCTTGATGTCGTTGCATGACATATGCATGAAAGTAGCGCTTTTGGCTGACCGCCACTATTTTGAATAACATAGACATACATCTAAGTTGAGAAAATTCCCTAGACTTTAGGAGGTAAATTGAGTCATGATGTTTGTTTAGTCTCAACTTAGTTTGGCCAAAATTGCCTGGTATTTAGAACTGTTCATAATTCCCTCCACCCTGACTAAGGCTCAAAGCATGATGCTGCCACCACCAGGCTTCAATGTGGGTATGGTGTTCTTTGGGTGATGTGCAGTGTTGTTTTTGTGCCAAACATACCTTATGGAATTATGGCCAAAAAGTTAAACCTTGGTTTCATCAGACCATAACACATTTTCCCACGTGCTTTGGGGAGACTTGATGTTTGTTTTTGCAAACTTCAGCCAGGCTTGGATGTTTTTCTTTGTAAGAAAAGTATTCCGTCTTGCCACCCTACCCCATTCATATGAAGAATATGGGAGATTGTTGTCACATGTAGCACACAGCCAGTACTTGCCAGAAATTCCTGCAATTCCTTTAATGTTACTGTAGGCATCTTGGAAGCCTCCTTGACCAGTTTTCCTCTTGTCTTTTCATAAATTTCGGACGGACATCCAGTTCTTGGTGATGTCTCTGTTGTGACATATTTTCTCCACTTGATGATGACTGTCTTCACTGGGTTCCATTGTATAACAAATGCTTTGGAAATTATTTTGTACCCTTCTCCTGACTGATATCTTTCAACAGTAAGAACCCTCTGATGCTTTGGAAGCTCTCTGCGGACCATGGCTTTTGCTCTGAGATGCAACTAAGAACATTTCAGAAAAATACTGCTAGAACAGCTGAACTTTACTTGTGATTAATCAGAGTCACTTTAAATGATGGTATGTGTGAAACGACTTCTATTTAACATGAGTTTGAATGTGATTGGTTAATTCTGAACACAGCCACATCCCCAGTTATAAGAGGGTATGCACACTTATGCAACCAGGTTATTGTAAGGCTATTAGACTCCTACCCAAAAAGACAGAGTGCTTTAATAAAATCAAAATGTGCTTCCACAAATTATTAGTTCAAGGGTTTGCACACTTATGCAACTAGGTTATTGTGAGTTTTTTAAATTTTCCCCCTCGAAGCTTTCAATTTGTTTTTCAGTTGAATTGTTCATATTATAGGTCACATTAAAAGTGGAAAAAGTTCTGACATGATTTATCTTTGTCTCATTCTTTTACACCACAAAAACCTGGCATTTTAACAGGGTTGTGTATACATATATCCACTGTACATTGATAATCTACATGAGTCACCTCACTAGACTTGTGCCATTTGCAATCTAAATGAATGGGTAAGAAATACCACCCAATTGTCCAACTTATAAAAGGCTTAAAATGCTTAATTTAAAAGCCTATTGATAGGGCCTCTTGATGTACGCTTGAAAATTCCAACTCCTATGTTTCTAAGAGGTCTAATCATTTTGTACAATTGGGCAGTATTTCCTACCTATTCATACACATTGCTATGTGCCTCTTGACCTATTCATGCACATTGCTATGGGCCTCTTGACGTATGCTTGAATTATTAAACTCACCATCTTCTGAACAATTGGGCAGTGTTTCCTACAATGTAATACACTTCAACTGTACACCATCCAATTGCAATGTTTATGAAAAAGTAGGAAATTCTGTCTATATTTACAAGTTAGAAAAGTCTTAATGCTTAATTTTAAGGACTATTGAAGGGTCTTCTTGATGTAGGCTTTAAGAGTTCTTCTCCTTTTGTACAATTGGGCTGAATTTCCTACCCATTCATATACACTCACCTAAAGGATTATTAGGAACACCATACTCAGGGGGTTGCGGTTGGTGGGTGTCCCTTTGGTTGATGCCTGGCAATGTGGGTGGATTGATTTCCTGCCTGTTGGGCCCTGTCCGGGGCCTCCCCCAGGTAGGGCCACAGTGTCACCGGACCCCCCCGTCTCAGTTCTAAGGTGTTACGCTGCTATATTATTGTGCTGGGGGATATGAGAAATGCACTACTAACTTTTCTCAGTCTCCTCCAGTTTTACATTTTAGGAGGAGATGAGGTCCTGGTCCACACCTGCGGATTACCTGGTTTGGGGGGCCCGTTGATGTCCCTGTCCTTGTCCACCTGGTCATACTTCTGACCTAGTCTAAAATCAAATAGACTCTGGATTTAGCCCAGAGAAATGTATTTATTATTCCAATTGGACTCTTAATATCTCACCCGGCACAGCCAGAAGAGGACTGGTCACCCCTCTGAGCCTGGGTCCTCTCTTGGTTTCTTCCTAAAATTCGACCTTCCTAGCCACTGAAATTCAACACTACTGTTGTTTGCTCCTTGGGGTTTAAGGCTGGGTGTCTCTGTAAAGCACTTTGTGACAACTGCTGTTGTAAAAAGGGCTTTATAAATAAATTTGATTGATAATAATGTGTTTGACCCCCTTTCGCCTTCAGAACTGCCTTAATTCTACGTGGCATTGATTCAACAAGATGCTGAAAGCATTCTTTAGAAATGTTGGCCCATATTGATAGGATAGCATCTTGCAGTTGATAGAGATTTGTGGGATGCACATCCAGGGCACGAAGCTCCTGTTCCACCACATCCCAAAGATGCTCTATTGGGTTGAGATCTGGTGACTGTGGGGGCCATTTCCGTACAGTGAACTCATTGTCATGTTCAAGAAACCAATTTGAAATGATTCGAGCTTTGTGACATGGTGCATTATCCTGCTGGAAGTAGCCATCAGAGGATGGATACATGGTGGTCATAAAGGGATGGACATGGTCCGAAACAGGCCGTGGCATTTAAACGATGCCCAATTGGCACTAAGGGGCCTAAAGTGTGCCAAGAAAACATCCCCCACACCATTACACCACCACCACCAGGCTGCACAGTCGTAACAAGGCATGATGGATCCATGTTCTCATTCTGTTTACGCCAAATTCTGACTCTACCATCTGAATGTCTCAACAGAAATCGAGACTCATCAGACCAGGCAACATTCTTCCAGTCTTCAACTGTCCAATTTTGGTGAGCTCGTGCAAATTGTAGCCTCTTTTTCCTATTTGTAGCGGAGATGAGTGGTACCCGGTGGGGTCTTCTGCTGTTGTAGCCCATCCGCCTCAAGGTTGTGCGTTTTGTGGCTTCACAAATGCTTTACTGCATACCTCGGTTGTAACGAGTGGTTATTTCAGTCAAAGTTGGTTTTCTATCAGCTTGAAGTCGGCCCATTCTCCTCTGACCTCTAGCATCAACAAGGCATTTTTGCCCCAGGACTGCCACATACTGGATGTTTTTCCATTTTCACACCATTCTTTGTAAACCCTAGAAATGGTTGTGCGTGAAAATCCAAGTAACTGAGCAGATTGTGAAATACTCAGACCGGCCCGTCTGGCACCAACAACCATGCCACGCTCAAAATTGCTTAAATCACCTTACTTTCCCATTCTGACATTCGGTTTGGAGTTCACGAGATTGTCTTGACCAGGACCACACCCCTAAATGCATTGAAGCAACTGCCATGTGACTGGTTGATTAGATAATTGCATTAATGAGAAATTGAACAGGTGTTCCTAATAATCCTTTAGGTGAGTGTACATTGGGGATGTACACGAATGTGGTAAGGTCGCTCATGTACATGAGCAATGTATATGAATGGGTAGGAAATACTGCACAATTGTTCAATGTTGCTGTGTATTTCATTGCCAGTTTATTATATCGCCAGTGTTCAGTGTATTACATTGCCAGAGGCAGTGTATTACATTGCTAGACCATCACATTGCCTCTCGACAGGGAACATTTTCTATTCTCCCCAAAGAGTAGGGGCGGTCGCCCCAGAGCTCATGGATTTTGGCGAAGACGGGACCCGTGTACATTTGCCTGGTATTCCGGCATTAGGCTAGTATGGTCGCTTGCCACCTGGTGGAATGTTTCAGAACTGTGTTTTTTGTCACTTTCTCAAACAAAAATCGTATCTCGTGGGTCCCACTGACCCCCCGCCTTGAATTTGTCGAACGGGAAGACCGTCATTTCGGCCCCGTGTCGACAAAATATTAAGACGAAAAAAGTGGGAGGTTAGAGGTTATACTGGAGGCCAGTTTTCCGTCCAACGTTTCACGTTGGTTTAAGTGTTAATGTAGGCATGAGGAGAGTTACATTTATTTTTTTTACCAGGAATTGACCAGGGCCAGATGGCATTCCAGGTGTGCACACTTATGCAACCAGGTTATTGTAAGGCTAATAGACTCCTACCCTAAAAGACAGAGTGCTTTAATAAAATCAAAAGGTGTTTCAACAAAGTATTAGAGGGTGTGCTGACCAATTAGGTTTTCACTTCCATATTCAACCTCTCCCTGTCTCTGTCTGTAGTTCCCCACTGCTTCAAACAGACCACTATCGTCCATGTACTGAAGTAATCTTCCATCACCTGGCTGAACAACTACCGCCCTGTAGCAATGAACTCCACCATCATGAAGTGCTTCAAGCGGCTGGGCAGAACTCACATCTGCTCCATTCTTCATGACACCTTGGACCCTTTTGAATTTGCATACCGCCCCAATAGATCTACGGGCGATGCCATCGCCCTGACGACACACACCACCCTCTCCCTCCTGGAAAAAGGCAACACATACGTCAGGATATTGTTTTTGGACTACAGCTCTGCATTCAACACTATTGTGCCAGCCAAGCTTGTTCTTAAGCTCAAGAACCTGGGACTTAACACATCCCTCTGCAATTGGATTCTGGACTTTCTGACGGGCAGACCCCAGGTGGTGAATGAGCAACCACACCTCCTCTGCACTGACCCTGAGAAGGTCAGGGAGTACAGACCCTGTATGCCTCACTTATGGTGGCCTCATCCCATCCTGGTTATGTGCATATGTCCTCCATACATCGTACAGCGGGTGGCCTTGGAACAGGTCTCTGTGTTGCCTCAGCAAGTGCCACAACACGTTTTGGAGCGCCAGAGAAAAAGGTGGCAAAAGCAGTTCAATCTGCAAAAAAACACCTTCATGATGCTCATCCTTGCTGAACAAAGTTGCTGCAAGTTCAGGTTCAGCTGGTGTGGGTGGGTTCATAAGCGTCTTTACCACTCTGACGTTTCCACTCATTACATCCGCACACTATCATAAGTCTGATCAATCAGCTTTTCTCCCAGCTTCAGTGGTTCCAGCACACCCTTGTTGTTATTAGAGAGGCCGAGTCCAGTTTCATCTTTGACTTCCACCAACTCCAAAAACTCTCTGTCACTGTATTGTCAGGGAACATGTATCGCAACAAAACAACTATTTGTGATTCACTGGAGTTATCAGTTGTCTCATCTGCCTGTATTGCAACAAATTATGTCTCGTCCACTTGCTTGGCTATCTCCTCCCTGTACATTTCATACATACAGTCTAAAAGTTGTTTTGTACAGTGCTGGATGTCCCTTTGAATATGGACTGAGCATCATAGTGCCTCTGAAGTCTCGAATCACCTTCACAAAGTCTCGAAAATGCATCTGAATACGCCAGGATTCAAGGAGTCCATTGATTAATTGTGCCCCCGCAGTGCGGTTTCACATTTTCCATGCAGTTTAATACATGTTATGATCTGACTGAGAAAGTCCACCTGTTTGTTATGGTGCTCAATGGAGTGCCTGTATGTCCTGTCAACTTGGGCTGCAAAATGTACCCTTCCAAGTAAGCCCAATTTCACAGCATTGTCCAGATGACACCCGCTGCTCTCATGTTTTGCCATCCTCTCAGAAAGATGTTTCAAATCATTGTAACCGGTCCTTGACAAAGTACCATCTCCACCAAACAGCAGACATGGAAAGCAGAAGTGCCTTCTTTTGTATATGCTAACTGTTAGCCACTTTTTCTTCAAAAACCACCCCACATTAAACCCGCGGTTACTTTTGCCAGCAGTTTGAGTGATGAAAATATCTCGTTGCTGATGGGCAACAAGTCGCTTTTACTTCAAGTTTCTCCTCCGAATTAAGGGTTTCAAACCGGTGCTCAAGTATAAAATCCACTTTATCCATTTTCTCAAGTTCTTGTGTTTGTGAAGCTAACAAACTAGCTAGGAAAATCTACCCTCCTCGCTCTTCTTGCCGACTAATGTTGGAGCCAGACACACAGCCAATCAGGTCTGAAATACGAAAAGACGCTGTAGTTGGCCTACCCGCTGTCAGCCCCACTTGGCATCAAATTTGTGTGATCTACATTGATCACACTAACATTCAGAGCATGCATATTAATATTTTCACATGTACAATGTACATTGCATTGTGAAAGACGGGCTAACCCCACATTCACGCCTATGGCCTAGTACTGCGAACTCAAATCAGAAGAACCAATGAACATGAAATAAAATCCTAACACAAAAGATATGCAATTTAGGAAGATGCTGTATTCATAGATAATAAATTATAGGAAGTAATCTTCAAGATTTTTTGTTGTTGTTGCAGTTCTTTCTGTTGACAACAGGTGGGGCTGTGCCATTTTGTGGGTAGAGCTAAACAGGTGATTGTAACATATAGGAATATGGGTCATCTGGAGGCCTTCTCCAATTATTTTGAAAAGTAAATGTCATATCGCAGATATAATATTACCATATATCCCATTCATTCATTAAGTGCTTGCATAAATACTTATGAGCAAAAATAAATATGAGCAATTTGGTTTGTTAACATTGTGAAATAGCCTACTGAGAATGCCAGCTTTGTGGTTGCTGCTGTTGCTAATTTATTGTTGTTAGTATTATAACTACATCATTGATTTTGCCTGTGTGATAAACAGTGGACAAAACCTTGCCTGATATGAAATGAGCACTGTAGAGATTAGCATTCCGGATGATTTCATCAGTCCAATCTGTCTGTTTAATGGCTTGCAACCATAAACGTCTGCATTTCGCTTCAAAGGGTGGCTTCGACAAAGGCACTATATTAAAATGAAGGCTATCTTTTTTGCATTCCAATTCTGACATCCAACAGCATAAGATTTTTTTTTCCCTTTAGTCTGAGGATCTTGCCCATTTCCCTACACTTCCTGCAGTATTCTGCCACCACCAAACTTCAGTGATATCCATATGAGGTCTTAACTCTCACTACGTAGTTGTCGGGTGCCATGTCATAAGAATTTCATTGTGCAGGATGACGCTGTGTTGTTTGGTGCATTTGACAAACAAACCTTTGACAAACAAACCTTAACGTAGCATCAACAAGTGATCTGTGCAGCTTGAAGTTAAGCTGCGCGATTCAGGCTTGGGAAGCAGTAAACATTTTGCATAACATAGTTATGCAAACCACCAGTTGTGAATGCTCTGCAATAACCAGTCACTGGGGCTATGGCTAGTGTTTAGCTGGGATCTCTTCACTGTGGTGAAACCATAGTTTGATCCCAAATCACCCTCTACCACTTCCAGGCAAACAATTCTTCAATCCCAAACCAACACAGCTGCTCCTTTAAAGCTACTTTAACAACACATTTCCACGGAAGACACACCAATAATGTGAATAGGGCTAGGGTATAATTTGCTTTTGAAGCTATACAGAAAAAAATCCTGATATTATGGAGATTATGGAGTATAGTAGTACCTCTCCCGAAATTAATTTGACATTTTGATCCCGATTCAATCCCCCCTCCGAATTTCCAGTTTCTCAGCTAACTCTGTCATGTCAAACTTAACTGTATAAATTGACCCTTTTTAAAATATAATTTGTGGTGACCACTGTAGAAATTGCATTTGTGGGCCAACATGCCCTCAAGCGTTCCCATTGGAGCAGCCAAGGTGCCTCACATCAGTTTATGGCTCGTAGATGTATCATGGGCATAAATCCCAGCACCAGGGCCACCCAGCATGTGAGTAACGTGCAATCAATCACAGTCCAAAGCACCTGTGGGGGTAATAATGTATCTTCTGGTCTGCTTTAAAACTGGTGTTTCTTCTCAGTTAGAGGAGGCCATCCTAAACTAAGGAGGTACCTCCATGCTATGGGGAATCAAGGGCTTTATTCCTCTGCAAACCTGCATACCTTCCCAAATTACTACAAACCCATGTATCACTGATATAGGACAGAAAGAGAAACGTCACCGGTGATCCACAAATATTCAGCTTTCTCCCAAGGGTTCTGAAATTCCTGAACACTATTACCGTCCGGGTTTAGGTATTCAGTCACTAGGGCATTGGTCATCACAAATCAGATTTTGAGTAATGGTACCTGAATCTTTGTTTCACTGTACAAATCCATAAGCTTGAATGGTGTATAATTATGAAAAAATAAATTAAGATCTGGGGCCTCATGTATCAATCTAGCATACATAAAAAAAATAATCTGTGCATAAAATTATTGGGATTTATTAAACTGGTGTACGAAACACATACACATGCTTCTGTTGATAAATCAGAGCCATACTAAACTTACACTTGTTCATAAGTCCACTGAGTGGAATAGTCCTAGATAGGGACACCAAAATGCAGCCGTGGGAGGGTTTTAGTAATTGATAATTTACCATTAGGCTAGTCATAACATTTCAGCTTCACATTCAAGAAACATCGACATCAATAAAGCCATAAAATCAAAGTGAACTGGTCAAGCCCAGCTCAAGTCAAGTGCGCCTAGGATCTAGTGTTAAAATTATTGTTCCATTTTAGTGAAATGCTTTTTTTGTTTAGTGCTACATATCTCTAGCCTATAACTTTTATTTTGAGTGGGCCTACTGGCAGTTGTATTTGATTTGTGGTGAATAAGTTCACCTATTTTGTTCTATTCATTTTAATTCTGTGAGAAATAAAAAAAAGTTATTTCTGTAGTAACAGTAAGCCAATTTGCGTGATAAGGCAATAGCTAATTCAAAAACAAAAAGGACCTCTACGAGGTCGTAAAAGTAAGCATTCTTAATTTAATCTTAAAACATATTGCAGTTTATGGTAAAACATGCAATCTCGAATGGGTTGCTTTATGTACATGGGCCTATTGTTCATCTTGTTTTCAAATTGTATAGAAATGCCCACTGAAAGGGCTACGTTGTACAACCTATTAGTCCTAACAGTTTTTGGATCAGATACAGGCCAACGGATTTTGATGCTTGCTACATTCGTAGCCTATAGGCCTACGATGTTGCAGGAAACTGTTTGCGCATTCCAGTAGGCTATTCTTATTTCTTTTGATTAGAATTTTCCTATGTGTTTCAGTAGACATTCCTCTACCACCATTTCCTAAATAGCATGGTATTTCTCCAATATAACGACTAGGATGTGTATATGCATGGGCTGAAATTTGCGCAGAGATACGCACACTTTCCTGTCAAGTTTAAAGTTGATTAATGCCAAACTTTGCGTCAAAACTGTTGTGTGGTTTACGCACAGATCTGTGCGTACACACAGTTGATACGAGGCCCCTGTTCATTATGCCACTCAAGAGTTTGGTGAGGTGTTTAAAAGAAAAAGTGATATAAAGAAAGACTTTTGCAACACATTACTGTTCTCTGCTCATATTTTTTTTTTTTCACATGCCCCGCTTCAGTTTGTGCATCATCACTGCATTTTGCCTTTCCCCTGCATGCAGGGCATGTCCATAAAAGCAGCAGGTGCCTAGGCCTCACGGTGGGAGAGGCTAGCAGAGCATACAATCATTTGACCATGTGCCACCGGTTCATATGTATACTTAATTGTTTGTTAATTTTTAAATCAGTTGCTTACATATTTTGGTTTATTTAGTTTAGAACGGTTCGTCTGTGCAATAAATCTTTTGCAAATGAGTCAGCATCAAATTGCCGATTAATCTCCATCGTGGCTATAGTTATAATGAAAAATATGTGGTAACCAAAACACTACCTATCTAAAGATTAATTGAACTACCTGTAAGTCACTCTTGGAAAAAAACATATGCTAAATGACTCAAAATATAAATATTTTCTTGGCTTTATTATAAGATTTGGGGTTTTGACCTAAGCTTTCTTTTTTGCATAATCAAAATACACACCTTTACATCATATTTATGTGCCACTTCCAGTATTGAAGGCACAATGTCATCTGTTGGCTCCCCATTTTCATCATTCATGCCTGGTGGATACCAGGAAACTGCAAGAACACCTAGAATTGCACTGAGTTATGAATGAGATGACAAATGTAACTCAATCTTACAAGGGTGAATTGTTGAGAGCTGATGAACCCCTAGGAAAAATACAACTCTGTTTCCAAAAAAGTTGGGACACTGCGTAAAATGCAGAATGCAATGATGTGCAAATCATTTATCCCTAGACTTAATTGAAAATAGTACAAAGACAACATATCAAATGTTGAAACTGAGATATGTTACTGTTTTTGGAAAAATACATGCCCATTTTGAATTTGATGCCAGCAACATATTTCAGAAAATTTGGGACAGGGGCATGTTTACCACTGTGTTGCAGCATCTCAACTTTATACAATACTCTTTCAGTGCTGCAGTTTTGAAAGTGAAATGTACCTAACCCATTCTTGCTAGATATAGGATTTCAGCTGCTCAAAGGGTCTCCTTTGTCATATGTTGCGTTTCATAATGTGCAAAATGGTTTCAATGGGTGGTCTGGATTGCAGGCAGGCCAGTTTAGCACACAGACTATTTTACTACGGAGCCATCTAGTTGTAGTATGTGCAGAATATAGTTTGGCATTGTCTTGCAGAAAAAAGCAATAAACTAGACGTAATCTGGATGGCAGCATACAGTTGTGCTCAAAGGTTTGCATACCCTGGCAGAAATTGAAAAGATAAACTACAAAAATGTGAGGGGTGTACTCACTTATGTGAGGTACTGTATATGCCAGTAATCTAGGAGACTAGATCTATCCATTGGTGTTGAAATCATCGATAGCCTCACTACAACCCCCAGGAAAAAACATTCACAGCCAATTCATTTTGGACCTCGTCTTTTTCTAATAACTCCTTTCGGTTTTTGGATAACTTGCTCGTGTCACCTATAGTCTAATCCTATATGCCAATAATCTAGGAGACAAACAATGGGTTTGGAATCAACTCGATAGCCCCACAATAAACCCCTGGGAGAGACCTGCAAAGACGCACCATTCACAGCCTATTAATTTCAGACCTCGTCTTTTTCTATGTATTCTTTTTTGGTCATTTTTTCATATGATGAGACCTTCAACACACACACATTCTTGTATTTCTCAAATTCATTAACCATCTAAAACAAATGTTGTAATTCATAATTTTTTAGACCTCTATATAGTTTGATGATGACCCAATAGATGAAATGATGCTCTGGCTGGATGGTGATGCGGCGAAAGAGAATGTCCATGCTAATAGGGACGATTCATATGCTAATGATGCCAAACGGCGTTCGGCTCTGGTGTATACTGGGGGTCAGAAAGGCCTGCCGGTTCTAGTGTTAAGAAGTGGAACATTTGGGGATGTCTTGATTCCAAGCCAAGGTCAGGTTGACCAAGAAATATTTCAGCCAAAACTGACAGAAGAATTGTTCAGGATACGAAGAAAACCCCACAGATAACCTCAGGAGAAATAAAGGCTGCTCTGGAAAAAGACGGTGTGGTTGTTTCAAAGAGCACAATACGATAATACTTGAACAAAATTTAGCTGCATGGTTGAGTTGCCAGAAAGAAGCTTTTACTGCGCCAATGCCACAAAAAAGCCTGGCACACTAATTTGGAGTGAGAAGACCAAAACAGAGCTTCAGGGTCACAACCATAAGCGCAGTGTTTGGAAAGGGGTCAACAGGGCCTATATTGAAAAGAATACCATCCGCACTGTGAAGCATGGTGGTGGCTCACTGATATTTTGGGGGTGTGTGAGCTCTAAAATCACAGGGAATCTTGTGAAAGATTCAACAAGCAAGATGAACGCAGCATGTTATCAGAAAATACTGGCAGATGATTTGCATTATTCTGCACGAAAGCTGCTCATGGGACGCTCTTGGACTTTCCAGCATGACAATGACCCTAAGCACGAGGCCAAGTTGACCCTCCAGTGGATACAGCAGAAAAAGGTGAAGGTTCTGGAGTGGCCATCACAGTCTAATGACCTTAATATCATCGAGCCACTCTGGGGAGATCTCAAACGTGTGGTTCATGCAAGACGACCAAAGACTTTGCATGAGCTTGGAGGCATTTTGCCAAGACGGTGGGGCAGCTATACCACCTGCAAGAATTTGCGGCCTCATAGATTTATATTACAAAAGACTGCACACCGTCATTAATGCTTAAGGGGGAAATACACAGTATTAAGAACAAAGGATATGCAGACTTTTGAAAAAATCTTTGTTGCAATATTTTGTATTGCCTGCTCACTCATGTTCTCTTCACAAATTATACATACAGGTGCACTGGTCATAAAATGTGAATATCTTCAAAAGTTGATTTATTTCAGTAATTTCATTCAAAAAGTGAAACTTGTATATTATATTCATTCATTACACACAGACTGATATATTTCAAATGTTTATTACTTTTAATTGTGATGATTATAACTGACAACTAATAAATTCCAAATTCGGTATCTCTGAAAATTTGAATATTACTTAAGACCAATACAAAAAAAGGATTTTTAGAAATGTTGGCCAACTGAGTTTCTGCAGCAATGCGGCGTGGCATGGAGTCGATCAGTCTGTGGCACTGCTCAGGTTTTATGAGAGCCCAGGTTGCTCTAATAGTGGCCTTCAGCTATTGCTGAATTGTTGGGTCTGGCATATCGCATCTTCATCTTCACAGCACCACATAGATTTTCTATAGGTTTAAGGTCAGGCGAGGCCAATTAAGAATAGGGATACCATGGTCCTTAAACCAGGTACTGGTAGCTTTGGCACCGTATGCAGGTGCCAAGTTCTGTTGGAAAATGAAATCTGCATCTCCATAAAGTTGGTCAGCAGCAGGAAGCATGAAGTGCTCTAAAACTTCCTGGTAGATGGCTGCGTTGACCTTGGACCACAGTGGACCAACACCAGCAGATGACATGTCACCCCAAACCATCACTGACTGTGAAAACTTTACACTGGACTTCAAGCAACATGGATTCTGTGCCTCTCCTCTCTTCCTCCAGACTCTGGGACCTTGATTTCCAAAGGAAATGCAAAATGTACTTTCATCAGAGAACATAACTCAGCAGCAGTTCAGTCCTTTTTGTCTTTAGCCCAGGCGAGGCGCTTCTGACGCTGTGTCTTGTTCAAGAGTGGCTTGACACAAGGAATGCGACAGCTGAAACCCATGTCTTGCATAAGTCTGTGCGTGGTGGTTCTTGAAGCACTGACTCCAGCTGCAGTCCACTCTTTGTGAATCTCCCCCACATTTTTGAATGGGTTTGTTTCACAATCATCTCCAAGGTGCGGTTATCCCCATTTCTTGTACACCATTTTCTACCAAATCTTTTCCTTCCCTTCGCCTCTCTATAAATGTGCTTAGACACAGAGCTCTGTGAACCACCAGCCTCTAGCTATGACCTATTGTGTCTTGCCCTCCTTGTGCAAGGTATCAACGGTCGTCTTTTGGACTGCTGTCAAGTCAGCAGTCTTCCCCATGATTGTGTTGCCTACAGAACTAGACTGAGAGACCATTTAAAGGCCTTTGCAGGTGTTTTGGGTTGATTAGCTGATTAGAGTGTGGCACCAGGTGTCTTCAATATTGAACCTTTTCACAATGTTCTAATTTTCTGAGATACTGAATTTGGGGTTTTCATTAGTTGTCAGTTATGATCATCAAAATTAAAAGAAATAAACACTTGAAATATATCAGTCTGTGTGGAATGAATGTATACATTATACAAGTTTCAGTTTTTGAATGGAATAACTGAAATAAATCAACTTTTTGATGATATTCAAATTTTATGACTAGCACCTTATATATTACCAATTCTCCAAGGGAATGCAAACTTTTGAGCACAACTGTATGTTGCTCCAAAACCTGTGTATATTGATCAGCAGTAATGGGGCTTTCACAGATGTACTAGTAATCCATGCCATTTGAACTAATGCACCCCCATACCCTCAGAGAATGCAGCGGTGGTTCTGGATCATGTTAATATGTTTTTTACTTTGCATGTTAGAATCATGTTACAGATTTGTTGGCAATTAACCTACTTAGTTGAGATGTTCCACCAAGTAAATGTTTTTAAAATATATTAACATATACAATGGGGAGAACAAGAATTTGATAAACTGCCGAATTTGCGGGTTTTCCTACTTACAAAGCATGTAGAGTTCTGTATTGTTTATCATAGGTACACTTCAACTGTGAGACACGGAATCTAAAACAAAAATCCAGAAAATCACATTGTATGATTTTGAAATAATTAATTGACATTTTATTGCATGACATATTTCATCACCTACCAACCAGTAAGAATTCCAGCTCTCACAGACCTGTTAGTTTTTCCTTAAGAAGCCCTCCTGGTCTCCACTCATTACCTGTATTAACTGCACCTGTTTAAACTCGTTACCTGTATAAAAGACACCTGTCCACATACTCAAACCTCCCCACCATGGCCAAGACCAGAGAGCTGTGTAAGGACATCAGGGATAAAATTGTAGACTTGCACAAGGCTGGGATGGGCTACAGGACAATAGGCAAGCAGCTTGGTGAGAAGGCAACAACTGTTGGCGCAATTATTAGAAAATGGAAGAGGTTCAAGATGACAGCCAATCTCCCTCGGTCTGGGGCTCCATACAAGATCTCACCTCGTGGGGCATCAATGATCATGAGGAAGGTGAGGGATCAGCCCAGAACTACACGGCAGGACCTGGTCAATGACCTGAAGAGAGCTGGGACCACAATCTCAAAGAAAACCATTAGTAACACACTACGCCATCATGGATTAAAATCCTGCAGCGCACGCAAGGTCCTCCTGCAAAAGCCAGCGCATGCCCGTCTGCAGTTTGCCAATGACCATCTAAATGATCCAGAGGAGGAATGGGAGATGGTCATGTGGTCTGATGAGACAAAAATAAAACTCCACTTGTTGTGTTTGGAGGAAGAAGAAGGATGAGTACAATCCCAAGAACACCATCCCAACCGTGAAGAATGGAGGTGAATAACATCATTCTTTGGGGATGCTTTTCTGCAAAGGGGACAGGACAACTGCACCGTATTGAGGGGAGGATGGAGGGGGCTATGTATCGCGAGATTTTGGCCAAAAACCTCCTTCCCTCAGTAAGAGCATTGAAGATGGGTCGTGGCTGGGTCTTCCAGCATGATCACGACCCGAAACACACAGCCAGGGCAACTAAGGATTGGCCTAGCCAGTCTCCAGACCGGAACCCAATAGAAAATCTTTGGAGGGAGCTAAAAGACTGTATTGCCTAGCGACAGCCCCAAAACCTGAAGGATCTGGAGAAGGTCTGTATGGAGGAGTGGGCCAAAATCCCTGCTGCAGTGTGTGCAAACCTGGTCAAGAACTACAGGAAACGTATGATCTCTGTAATTGCAAACAAAGGTTTCTGTACCAAATATTAAATTCTGCTTTTCTGATGTATCAAATACTTATGTCATGCAATAAAATGCAAATTAATTACTTAAAAATCATACAATGTGATTTTCTGGATTTTTGTTTTAGATTTCGTCACTCACAGTTGAAGAGTACCATGATAAAAATTATTAAATTCTACATGCTATGTAAGTGGGAAAACCTGCAAATTCGGCAGTGTATCAAATACTTGTTCTCCCCACTGTATATCACATATTTTCCAGTCTTTTGTTGCCCTTGTCCCAGCTTTTTTTGCTGGCATCAAATTCTAAGTGGGCCTATATTTTTCAAAGAACAATAAAATGTTTCAGTATCAACATTTGATATGTTGTATTTGTACATATTTTCTATTGAATATAGGGTTCAAATGATTTGCACATCATTGCATTCTGTTTTTCTTTACATTTTACACAGCGCCCCATATTTTTTGAAACAGGGAGATGGTCCTCTAACCCTCCCAAAAAAGTGACATTTATTTTCCAAAATTAGAACCTTACCAATTGCTGCCTTTCGCAGTTGCTTCATGTGAGATTCAATAACAGAGGGATCCCTGGAACTATAAGCTCCTAAAGCAGGATAGAAGTTGGCCCCAATGTCATCTGGTGGGCTGTGTTTCCCCTTCGGATATCTTGCTGCAACCTTTGAGTCCCAGTGTGGAAGAAGAGGGTGGTCCCAGTGAATGTACTTTCCATCAAAGTGCGTGTTGCCATACCATGTGTAGTAAAAGGCATGCACATTGTAGTTTGGAACAGGATATTGCCAGAAGTTATCCTCCATGTTCTTGATCCCCTTGGAGTATGGGTACTTTTCTTTAATCAGTGCCGTTTTATTGAAAACAATTTCATTTTTTCTAGGTCCCTTGATACTAGAGAACAATTCAAAACTAAATGGATGTCCAAATGGAGAACCTTCTGGCACAAAGGACTTAAGAAATATGGTTATTATGAGTAGGAGTAACACCAAACCAATAAATGTAATGCAAGATTTTTGTCTAAACCTTGCCATTCTTCAGTTAATCCTAGTTTTGATTCACCATTCATTCTTGTGAACCATGTCTGAAGTTCTTGGGTTACAGCTGTCCTCTAAACTTGTTGCTTGTTGGTTCATCCTATGGACTGAAAGAAAGAAAGAAGAAAAAAACAGGTTGGCTGCTTATCCATTTCTTACAGGGATGGATTACTGGCAAGTGATATTAGGTGACAGAATATGAAAAGTGTACCCCAAAGATGACTGCAATTTTTTTTTTTATCATTTTTTTTTTCTAAAAATTTTCAAAAGGCTGCCTGAACATGTGAGATTTGCTATGCCTTGTGTGTGTAAAGGCTGCAAATATCAATACAAATGTAAAATTATGAGCGTTGTTTAAATACTAGGGATGTGCATGACAAATATTTTCACTATTGGTAATTGCTCAGCTTTTGTCGTCGAATATGCGACCCCACTCACTCAGGCCAAATAGAGGTACTAAATGAAAAACTTTTATTTCAATTGTAATGTTATTCAATAAATTCAAAGTAAAAAAAGGTTTTGTTAACCTCAATATTGTTTCAGTATAAACAATTAGGCTAGATATACTTTTACTCAGGAGATATTCAGATTCGGAAACTCCATAACAGCAGCAAATAACCTAATGCATAGGCCTTTCAAGTCATTAGAATTTTATGACAAATTATTTCAAATTTGTGTTTCCATTAATAAAAAATTGCAAATGAACCATAAACTTTGTCAGACAACTTGCAGTGTCTCCCATGAATTAGCGCAGAGAATAGTATGAATTACCTTACATTAGCTAAAGTCTCTGTGTCAGTGTTTTCTGGCCATAACAACAAAATACAAAATGTATTAAACCATCTAGCCAACCAATTTGTTATATACAGTTCCTTAGAACTATACTTTCAATATGAAACTACACTTAATATACGGTGGATGTAAAATGTATACACATCCCATTAGAAAGGTCAGGTTCTTGTGATGTAAAAGAATGAGACAAAGATAAATCTTGTCAGAACTATTTCCACCTTAAATGTGACCTATAACGTGAACAATTCAACAAATCTGTGGGGAAAATGTAAAAACTCCAATAACCTGGTTGCATAAGTGTGCACACCCTTAAACAAATACTTTGTTGAAGCACCTTTTGATTTTATTACAGTAGTCTGTCTTTTTGGGTATGAGTCTATAAGAATGGCACATTTTGATGTGGCAATATTTGCCCACTCTTCTTTGCAAAATCATTTCAAATCTGTCAGATTGCGAGGAAATCTCCTGTGCATAGCCCTCTTCAGATCACCCCACAGATGTTACATTGGATTCAGGTCTGGGCTCTAGCTGGACCATTCCAAAGCGTTAATCTTCTTCTGGTGAAGACATGCTTTTGTGGATCATCTTCAGCTTTCTAATGTACGCCTGAAGGTTTTGTGCCAAAATTGCCTGGTATTTGGAACTGTTCATAATTCCCTCTAACTTAACAGTGAATCGTAAAACTACACCATAGAAAGAACTGTCAAGATTGCAAAAAGCATTAGGTAGTCGAACAAGCCCTATGACGACCCATCTAGGCTACGGTTTTTACCGTGCGGAATCTGTCTGCGGGTGGGGACAGTCTGTCTCAATTAAGTGGGGTGTTTAGCGGTGTGTTTCAGTGCTGAACTGTATTTCGTGTCGCCATAGTATGATGACACTGGATTTTCCTTTTGAGAATTGGAGTGTGATATTGTATTTTTCGGCGATTATACAGTGACTTGTACAAGTAAAAATATAATGCCGTCCAGTTGTACAAATACAACAAGAGAATTGCAGCTTCTGACGCGCATGATGTGTTCATGTTTAAAATCATGGTGCGAATAGGACACCATCAACAAAGAAAAGGATCATTCACAACGATGCCTGGAGTCGAAATTAACAGAAAGAAATTCAGGCTAAACAATATGGATTCCAAGGAAGTTGTATATGGACAGATGGAGAGTGTGGTACATATGAATAGAGAAGACAAAGGAAAGTTAAGATGGCCGAGAAAGGACAACAGTCGAAAGGCGGGAAATGAGACAAAAGAGACAATCATTGTGGACGAAGATTAATTCTGTTTGACCACCTGGAGACCAAGATGGAGTCACTCTTATGGATTCCTGGAATCATGGACGATACTAGAAACTGACGTGAGCTTTCATAATCATTGATTCAGAGTTCTTAAATGTTTATTTCCTAAAATGTATCGTACCCAACCATTATATGAAACTGGAACTTATCAAGGAAACCTGATCACCTTCTCGGTAACAGCCAAGCTTATTTAATTGAATATTACATGTAGTTTGAAAAGCACGTTGATGGTATATAGCATGTTTTAATAGGCATTCGAAATATCCTGTTTTGTTCTGTCATGCTTGAACATGTTTTAATAGGTATTCAAGAAATAACCAGTTTTGTTGTGCTTTGTCATGTGTACTTATGTAATTTTGAGTCAAACGTATTTATTGCGTTGATGATAATGTTTAAAACGGTAAGGCCTCAAGGGGGGTCTCACGAAAATGTAAGTAGGCCTTAACCAAGGCCCACCATGTGGTACCGGTCTGTTGCTTGCAGCGCTGCTAGCTAGCGCAAGTGGGTACGTCTGAAACCTAGTGATGAATTGGATATTTGTACAATGATTTTCTAATCTGGTAAAATAGTCTCATGGTTTTCTTACAAAAGGTTAAAATATTGTGTTTTCTCTCTCCTTATATATTGTATAAGTGGTAGAATGAAGAATCCACATGGTGATAGTCTAACGTTAAAGAGACACGGTGTGTTCCATGAGGACTGCATTTTGAATCCAAAATAGTCCTAGCCTATGAAGAGGGTTAAACAGCCAAAGCGAATTTATTCCCCACAAAATTAGATGACCTATTTTTTAAATGGTAAATTTAGTTTGGTTACGTAATATACTTTCTTTTATTTGTATTTACCAATGATAAGACTTGTGTTTTTAAAACCAACGCCTGATACTCGTTAATTGAGTTTAAATTGAATAATGAACAAACAGGGTATTGATGTAACATTGTTTAAGGCCTACATTGAATGTCCTTTGGATTACTTATTGTACCTTGATTTTAGTGACAACATACACCTGTTTTCTGTCTACATTGCCATTCTTAAGAGTTTTTGTGTAGATGAAGATAAGCTAATTTTTACAAGCAGCTAAAATATTAGATGAGTTGGACACCAAATCAAAATCTTCAGTTAACCAGGGATGTCAGCTAAATTGGAAGGATAGTCTGAGGACCATGTCAGTTTTTTATGTGTGGGAATTTAAATCTCATACTTTAAACAAACATTTGGCCTTTTTAATGGCTCACCATATGTGGGTGGAGCTCAGAGCTTCAGAAAGGGGGGCAGACCCACTGGGATAGCCCCTACAAACATTTCCCATTAAATCAAAGTAGCCTATTACTAAGGGTTACATTTGAGTGTTCAGTCTGGTCTTATCTGTGGTAATTTTACCAACACAAGCATATTCAGTTTTGGGATAATCAAACATTAATTGAAAGCTAAATATATTTTCCTCTCAATAGCTTTAATGTTGAAATTTATGATTTTGAAACCAACTGAAGTGAGGGTAGAGACCTAAAGTTATCCCCCATTTTTGCTGATAGAACAATCAATAGAACCACAGATGTGGTCAAAGAAAAAGCATAAACGTTATGATTTCACGCTTGGCTGACCGCCACTATTTGGAATAAAAATGAATCTAAGTTTGTGAATTCCCTACATTTAGGAGGTTAATCAAGACAATGTTTGTGTTGGCCATGAGGTAGTTTGGCCGTTGCCTGTAAACATTCTAAATTATTATGCTGTAGCTATGCTAACACAATCGCCCTGGTGGTTGCAACAGGTAAACCACTGCACATGGGCTGGGGTTTTTCACTCCTACAAGTCAAATTTGAGAGCTGTTTAGCTATGTTGTAAAATTAGTTAATAGGTTATATGGTTTATAATTCCTTCGCACAAGTGACCGTGTTGCACATTGATGTCTTTGATGGTGTTAGTGAATGTTTGTGTTTTTTTATTCACTTGTTCACTTTGTTTCGATGAATATACAGGATGCAACTCCTTATCAAATGGATTATAGATCCATCCCTATTACCAATTCTCTAGTTTTCATGTCCGTGCTGAAAAGATGGCCAGTGCGGGTTCAGGATGGCGCAACCTGTGGCCGTATTTGTCATTGTTCTGCATTCACTCATGGTGTCACTTTCCATTGACTTAATGAAGTGAAAGCAGGGGGGATGTATGATATGATAATTGATTATGATTGGAAAGAGTTGAGCTTAGGGCTCGAAGCAAATCAAATTGGTGTTCATAAGGAGTTACGTAACAAATTATAGTTTTTCCTGTTTGCATAGTTATAACGGAGCATTGGCATCTGTTATGTTTAACATTTTCCATTTACAGGATGTTTTTAATTGATTTATTTGGAAATTGTTTTGTTTGATGTAATGTCTAACATTTTAATGGTTGAATAGCATAAATCTAACCATTTCTGATTTGGCTAAGAAAAGTCAAGTCTGACCATCTTACTCCAGAAAGTGGAGTGCCACTTTCTGGAGGCTTGCTTGAGTGCTCTTGTATTGTCTGTGTACCAGGGAGCAAATTTCTTGTTGCGTATTTCTTTTGTTTTTAGTGGTGCAACCATATCTAAAGTTTTTCGCAGTGTTGAATTAAGAATTTACTCTGTCATCAATGACTGAGTCTGAAAGAATATAAAGAAATGTACAGGTACTAATTTATATTAGGGCAAATATTTGTTTGGTGTTCTAGTGGGTTTATTGTTGTAATGATAAATGTAATAAGACAGTGGTCCGATATTCCAGGATTATGGGAAAAGGGTCATTGGACATTTCCATATGAATATTGAAATCACCATGGCCCAGGGGGGGCCCTGTAACTAGTAGCTATGAAAAATGATTTATCAGCCTGGTTAGCTTTCATGAGTAAAACTTCAAAAGAATTAAAACCAGTGACATGTTTAAGAGAAAATGTATATTTAGTGTCATATTTTTGCAACACTCCCCCCTACTGTAGCCAGGAGGAGAGGTCTCATTTAGGGCAGTAAATTAATCAGGCTTTAGCCAGGTTTCACACAGGCCAATAACATTCAGTTAATGATCAGTGATTAATTAATTTACTGCTATTGCCTTTGAAGCAAGGATCTAACATTAAGGAGTCCCATTTTAAGATGTGAGACAATACAATCTTTTTTATCCATGACCGAAGGGGAGGAAGACTTTATCTTAATAAGTTTGCTCAGACTTGAGCGAGTCACAGTCTCAATAGGGAAAACTAGGCTAACTGCTCTGGCTATGCTGTTGACAGACCTGCTGCAGGCTGGCTCACAGTCTACAGTCTGACCTGCACCCAATCTCATGGTGAGACTATAGAAGTGAGCCTCCTGTCTATGTTCCTATTGGTGGAACTGGATTTTGACCTACTTCAAGTCATTCCAAATCAAGTCAATTAATTAATTAATGTAACAAATGAATGCAATATACACTCACCTAAAGGATTATTAGGAACACCTGTTCAATTTCTCATTAATGCAATTATCTAATCAACCAACCACATGGCAGTTGCTTCAATGCATTTAGAGGTGTGGTCCTGGTCAAGACAATCTCCTGAACTCCAAACTGAATGTCAGAATGGGAAAGAAAGGTGATTTAAGCAATTTTGAGCGTGGCATGGTTGTTGGTGCCAGACGGGCCTGTCTGAGTATTTCACAATCTGCTCAGTTACTGGGATTTTCACGCACAACCATTTCTAGGGTTTACAAAGAATGGTGTGAAAATGGAAAAACATCCAGTATGCGGCAGTCCTGGGGCAAAAATGCCTTGTTGATGCTAGAGGTCAGAGGAGAATGGGCAGACTGATTCAAGCTGATAGAAGAGCAACTTTGACTGAAATAACCACTCGTTACAACCGAGGTATGCAGCAAAGCATTTGTGAAGCCACAACACCCACAACCTTGAGGCGGATGGGCTACAACAGCAGAAGACCCCACCAGGTACCACTCATCTCCACTACAAATAGGAAAAAGAGGCTACAATTTGCACAAGCTCACCAAAATTGGACAGTTGAAGACTGGAAGAATGTTGCCTGGTCTGATGAGTCTCGATTTCTGTTGAGACATTCAGATGGTAGAGTCAGAATTTGGCGTAAACAGAATGGATCCATCATGCCTTGTTACCATTGTGCAGGCTGGTGGTGGTGGTGGTGTAATGGTGTGGGGGATGTTTTCTTGGCACACTTTAGGCCCCTTAGTGCCAATTGGGCATTGTTTAAATGCCACGGCCTACCTGAGCATTGTTTCTGACCATGTCCATCCCTTTATGACCACCATGTATCCATCCTCTGATGGCTACTTCCAGCAGGATAATGCACCATGTCACAAAGCTGGAATAATTTCAAATTGGTTTCTTGAATATGACAATGAGTTCACTGTACGGAAATGGCCCCCACAGTCACCAGATCTCAACCCAATAGAGCATCTTTGGGATGTGGTGGAACGGGAGCTTCGTGCCCTGGATGTGCATCCCACAAATCTCCATCAAATGCAAGATGCTATCCTATCAATATGGGCCAACATTTCTAAAGAATGCTTTCAGCACCTTGTTGAATCAATGCCATGTAGAATTAAGGCAGTTCTGAAGGCGAAAGGGGGTCAAACAGTATTAGTATGGTGTTCCTAATAATCCTTTAGGTAAATGTGTATATTACCAAATCTCCAAGGGGATGCAAACATTTGAGCACAACTGTATGTATTCCTACTGCAGTCAAAATAGTGGAGGTGGATATTGATATCAGAAGATTTTCCAACTCCTCCTCTTCAGATTGATCGGTCATTTCTTTTTTCCAGCTAAATTAGACAAAGTTCCTAGGGTCCATCATCTCCCATAATATCAAGTGAGTAGACAACATTGCAAGAGATATGGCATCTAAAAACAACGTTGGTTAGTGAGATATTAAAAATCTCACAGTCAATTCTGACTTGACTCTATACATCAATCTCAGAGTCCATTCTCATTTTCCTCCATAAACATCTGGATTGGGTCTGTGTCTTCTCACTGCAGAGGTAAAATGCAACACGTTGTAGTGTCCACAGTAAGTTTCCTCAGATTCCACCTGCCATCCATCAATGCCTCTGCATAACTCTTTGACTAGAAATTGGACAATAAATATAATAAAAACATTTCAACCCTTGTCACCCTCTTTTATGGCAGTACAGTTCGTAACTGGACAAGTATCAGAATGAACAAATAGTATAAAATATGCTAACAAGATTGTTCTGAGTTTCATATATTATTTGTTTTAACTTATTTTACTCCCTTTTTCTCCACCCCCACTGTACAACCATGTGCCACCGCTACAACAGTCCCTGCAGAGTCAGCAGACTCATAGGTCACCACAGGCTGCCTCCGAAACCTGTCCGATCAGCCGGTCTGCTCCTTTACACCCCCTCCCTTAACCATGCAGTCAATGTGAGCCAACAGGTTGGAGGAAATGTTCGCTTACATTGCCTTATAGGCATAGCCAGGTCTGCCAGAGACATTGCTGGAACGCAGTGGCACAAGGAAATCCCCTATGCCGACTACTATCGGGATATTTTCATAAAATGTTGTTATTTCACATTAACCTGATGAAGAGTAGACATAACATCTCATGTGATCTCTTACATATCAATTGGGTGCTAATGAAATATTTAACCAGGGCTCATATAATAACCAGTCCAATTGTCTTAGATGTTTCCACATTTAATTGTTAAGAGAGACTGATGAAGAATAAGGTACACAGTTTGGATTTCTGTGTGTGTCAAGGTCAACAGTTTTTCTTCTTACTATACTGATGTGACTAAGGAGCAACAGTTTATTTCATCTTGATGTCAGAATTACCTGTTGCTTGTCCTTGAATGCCTTGGGAGGATGAGTGAGGCCATAGATAAGGAAATCCTTCCACTTCAGAGAATATGCTGAGTAATGATGAGTAGTGGCTGGAGGAGCGAATCCCAGAGAGTTGTGAAACATTGTTGGAAGATTCGAGAAGGATCCTTTCAGAAATTAGCATAATAGGAGGACCTAATATCATTGTATAACCATACTGTATAAAAATGTGTGTTGAAGGTTTGGAAGTTGGTTGTTCTGCAGACCAACATGGCCTGGTTGCTCTGTGATCAATGGTTTCCAACTAGGCAAATAAATGGATGAAATTAAATAAATGGAAGCGTATTTGAAATACACTGAAGAATAAAAACAATTTACACACAAAAAATGTTAATCCCACAATTTTAAACATTGCACAAATGTTAATATAAACATTAAAAGGTGTACCTTTTGAAAGTAGAGGGAATAGAACACGCCACACTTGTTTGTAGATCTCTAGCTAATATGGATAGTGATCTATTAAAAAAGGACTGTATAGAAGGATGAATTCTGATAAAACCACCTAAATTGAAAATGGCAAATCTAAAGGCTATAGTGTGTTATTTTGTATTTTTTTATTGTTTTCATTCTTTAGTGCAGAGGTGTCAAACTGGTTCCATGGAGGTGTACCTTTCAGAAGAGAGTTACCGAAACACACCACACTTGTTTGTAGATGTCTAGCTCATATGGATAGCTATTACAAAAGGATTGTATAGAAGGATAAAATCAACAAAATGCAAAAGGGCAAATCTAAAGGTCAGTGACCAAAATACAAGTGGTTTTAGATGTATGACATCGCTATAGGAATCTATACAAAAAAACGTATATATGGTAAAGGTTTGTTTAATAAAACAAAGTGTCTGTGTGATTCCTTTACAGGGGCAAGTATTATTTGGTTGACAAGATTTATTTATTTTCATTTTTTTTCATATTAATCAGCGGTATTGCACTTTTATAACGGAACCGACATTCGACAGCTTATTGCAAGATTTTGGGCTCTGCTAAAGGAAATGTTGGATTTGCGATAAAAATCAATTGGCTTAATCTGTATCCTCATCCAATTCGAAATATTTCACTTTTTTAAATATAAATATTTCACTGTACGATTTTTTGGGAACAGTTATTGACGATCAAACTCCGAATATCAAACATAAAACCAAATTTAACCCGGTCTAACATTTCTTTAGGTATCACTCACAGCCATTAGAAACACAATTTGCCATGATATGGAAATTACTAAGATAATTGAAAAATATGAGCATTTAGCTATAAAGGGCAACATTACCTGAATGTGCTCGCTGTTGTTGTCACCGGAGTCCGTATATTGACACGACAGCAAAACACCAAGGCACTCTCACTGGTTAGTTTGGCAGAATGAGTATAATAAGTCTGTGTCATGCTAGATACACAAGACAAAATGTAACACTTTCGTTTTCAGACTTTCATAGAAAGGTTTAATATAATTTCCTTGATGACAGGAATTAGTTCAACTAATCAGCGTATTTTATCACAATCTTGTGATCGACTTCTTGTGCGCAACATTAAAGAAACACTTCCGGGTCACGAAAATTAGGAAGTTTTCAAAATAAAAGAGACCATCGTATTACTTGAAAACTAACATGAATTGAGTTTGTGTGGAAGAAAATGTACCTCTCAAAACAACAATCATATCTGATCATATTTAAGAGTTATTTCAATAAAAATGGGTATTAAAACACGTACCAAGGGTAAAATTCAGACAATGCCAATGACTGAATATGGAATATATTGGATATAAAAAGTATACACTCCCCTGTTAAAATGGCAGGTTTTTGTGATGTAAACAAATAAGCCAAAGAAAAATCATGTCAGAAACTTTTCCACTTTTAATGTGAACAATTCAATTGAAAAACAAACTGAAATCTTCAAGGGGGAAACATTTAAAATAAAAACATTACAATAACCTGGTTTGTTCAGCAAGGATGAGCATCCTGAAGGAGTTTTTTGCAGATTTAACTGCTTTTGCCACCTTTTCCTCTGGCGCTCCAAAATGTGTTGTGGCACTTGCTGAGGCAACACAGAGATGCATTCCAAGGCCACCCGCTGTACGATGGAAGTTTAAAAGTAGAACTGTCAATGTAGTTTGGGAAAACCACGCTGCTCTCCTCCTGTGCCAGAAGTTGATGTTTTATACAACACTGCAAAAACAAAGCATTGATGCATCTGGGATTAGCAGTGCGTTCACCCGTGTCAAGGAGAATGTCCAGAATATGTGGAAGCAATCTGATGAATGGGCTGCCACCGTTCACAATGGAACAGACGATACAGGCCGACCAGTAACCAACACAGCGCCGGTGATGAAGAAGGCATGCGACACAGTCATCACTCTGGTGGAGCAGAGGTTTACACAAAGTGACCACCTGATCGCTGCCAAGCTGGTTGACAGCTTCCTCTTCCCACAATTTGTCCTGTCATTCCCTATATCTGAGCTGACCACTCTGTACCACCACATTGAGCTTCACACTGGTAAGACAGCCCTGTCTCTGTTAAGATCCATCCATGAGAAAAACCTAGAGGAGTCTTTTTCTGAGATGTCACTCTGCTGAAAATTATCATAACAACACCTATGACGACAACCGAGTCAGAGAGGAACTTTTCCACCTTGAAGAGGGTAAAACCTTCACTCGCAATACCATGGGACAGCCACGACTCAACGCATTGGCCATGTTGTCCATCGAAAGCCAGCTGATTCAGCAGCTACATGACTTCATTCCCAAAGTAATGGAAAAGTTTGTCCAGAGGAAGAACCGCCGTGCCACCTTTCTCTTCAAATGAGCCCTCAGCCTTGGTGAGTGAAAGCATATTTTATCATGCTGCCTTTGTGGTGCTGGTCCGTGCATTGGTCATATTTTTTTAATTCAACACACATTTATTAAGGTTGTTGTCATAGAATGGATGTGCACCTAAAAAGTTGTCTTTCAGCTTCATTGTGGCCTTCAGTGGTGTTGAGCTCATTGCTGTTCACGTATGGCCCTGAAGGCACATTGTAAATGTGACAGTGGTAATTTTACATGTGTGTGAAAGACAAGGAGAGCAATTACACAAGAAGGTCTCTCTCTCTCGGTGCATGCTGGGAGTGTTTGTGGTGTGTGAGGGTTTCACAGGGAGTGCGGGAGTTTGTTTCGGATTGCACATTTCTACTGCAAATTTAAATGTATTAGAAGAGGTATACTTTTTGACTAAGGAAGCAAAGACTTTGTGGCGGCATCGAGATGGCGTCTCACCCCGCGGCCGCGGAGGTGTTGGCGTCACCTGTGTTGCTCCGTCATGGCTTCAGGTGTGTGCCTGCACAAGGCGTGACGGTGGAGGACGTTTTACTGGTGGTTGGAGAAATAATCGGATTTGAAAATATTTCTTCGGCGTCGAGGATGAATAAGGCGTTAGTGGTGTTTGTGAAGGAGGAAGGAAGGACTGGCAAATCGATTGATAGGCGATGGAATTGTGGTAGGTGAAAATGTTCTTATTGTTTCACCGCTGGTTACGCCAACGACCCGTATAACCGTGTCTAACATTCCCCCTTTCATTAATAATGATGAAATTGAAAGAGCTTTGGCGAGATATGGAAAGTTTGCAAGTGGGATTAGAACTATTCCATTGAGATGCAGAAATGAAGCTTTGAAGCACGTTATGTCGTTCAGGAGGCAAGTGTTTATGTTTTTGAACCAGCCAGAGCTGGATGTATCGTTTAGACATGGCCACAAGGGAAAAACGTATGTGGTTTAGGCTAATACTGGTAGCATGAAGCAGAGGTGGGGGACTCGAGTCACATGACTTTTCAGGACTTGTGACTTGCTTGATTAAAGTATGAAAATGACTTGACTTGACTTGAAGTGGAAGACTCGACAATGACTTGAACTTATAATAAACAAACAGCAATAAAATTATTTTATATGTTGTGACATCAGCACCACTAATCAGCGTATGTGCCTTTAACGCTGCACAATTCAAACTGCGCCAAACATGGCAGACAGTAATGTTAGTCGAGCTCCATAAATAGTATCGTTTGGATACAAGGACTTTGGACTGGACCGTGTGAATAAAAAAAAGATTTGCCAGATGCAAAATATGCAACAACGTCAAATTTAATTCGTCATTTTAAGAACCACAATGGAAGGTAAGAAAGTAATCTCTTTATATTCAGTTTCATTAAGATCTATAACGATTAAGTTACTAATGTAATTAATTCATCTTTTGTTTGTCATAATTTGGCCTTGGTTGCTATATTATGTTTTTTTTTACTTGTTAGAAATGTGACCATTATCATTACTGAATATGTCTGGTAAATAGATGTAAGGGCATTTGACTATAACAGTGGCATCCCAGATAGCAATGAGTCGGCGGACCGGAGGCGGTCCTCCAAAGACAGTAGAAGCGTCAGAATGTCTAAATCGCAAACACGTTTGCCAGCTTTCCGCCGGCGGCAGACGCTTTTTAAAAGCGGCAGTCGCACTCCTACCGCCTGTGTTCTGCGGCCGGCCCGTGGTCCAACCGCCTTTCCACCGCCGTTATACAAAAGGTTTTCGAGCGATCTGCCGCTTTTATATATGTATTTAATATTTATAGCATGCAGTTTATCGAAAATAATGATTGATCAAACCAGACAAATTTCCATTTGGTGTTTTAATTCCACATTTCAAAGTACAGTAACTGTCATTCAAACAAGATGTGTCAGATCACTGAAATAAATAATAGGCAGAAAAAAAGAAACATAAATACACACAGAACATGCAGGTTTCCAATAAAATGTTGGTTAAAAAAAAAAGAACAGCCATACAAGCAAATTATAACACAAACACAATCATTGTTAATAATATAGAGGTCAGCTCTGGGATGAAAATAATTACCAGTAAACATAACAAGTAATGAGGATATTTGGTACCAAAGAATGTGCAGGATACCAAATAAAACGAGGTAGAACATCACATTTTCAAGCCATTGAGTAAAGCTCTAGAGTAGAATATTCCATTATAATGGCATTGCTGACCTGGAGCACAATATTTACACCATGCTGCATTAAGATGTGTCTCTTGTATCTGTGATAAACAAAACTTGATATACATATATAAAAATACAGAGGTAAAAACAGTAGTAGAACAGACCATTATAACTGCAATGCTGACCTGTGGCACAAGGATTTACAAGCTATATTTAACAATAGAATAACAGTTAAGCACTGTGATGGAATGAAAAATGCTGATGTTAAAAACAGAGTAAGTAGAATATTTGGTACCAGGTACTGTGCAATATCAAGTATCAGAGGTACGAAATAGTATTTCCAAGCTATAATTAATTGAATAACAGTTAAGCATAGTGATGAAATGAAAGTAGAATGTTGGTACTAGTTAATGCGCAATATCAAGTAACAGGTATGAAATAGGATTTACAAACTATAATAGAATCGTTAAGATGGAATGAAATAAGCCAATACTAAAGTTAATACAAAAAAAACAGGGTGGGTTTGGTGAGTGTAGTCTGGCACTTCTGGCTTCTTGATGTTACTGACTGCAGGATAAAGAAAGTGTTCCAGTTCAGGGATGCTGGGGTGTCAGTAGTCAGCCTAGGTTTAAGGGGTTGGCTGTGGGTCCTTCTCAGCTGGGCGGCTTTTTCCTCCTTCACAGTCTGATGCTCCTTTCAGGTAACGTGTAACGTTAACCTGGACCGCCTCATCAGTGGCATCCTGGGTTGCCGGGTTCTTCCGGAGGGCCCCTGTAGAAAATACAGATCTGTCATTACATTTGAATGGCATAAGGCATAAGGGCATCTACTTAAAAAAATGACTTTGAACAATGGTCTTCAGGAACAGGTCTCTAAAACAGGTTTTATCCCCTATACCAGTCCAGGTTGTATTAACGGCAAGGTTATTAGAGAAAATACTCTGAGGCATTCTCCACACTGTTGTCTTCAGGTCCCTCCCACATTTGATAGCCAAAAACCGAAGCTGAAAATCCAAAAATGTGTTAAATTACATTTCTCGCAAGCTTCTCATACATAAATATAAAATGTGACAGGCTGTGGATTTAGACTGTAGAATATACAGTGTACAAACTTAATTTGACTTTTTAGATTACCCTACGGCCTTATAAACGAAAGCAACACACTTACAAATCGTTCCTGGAGCTCTTTATCCTCCCTCAAAATGCTGTCAAGAAACACCAAATCTTCCTGGGTGTCTAGGGGGAGTAACATCCCCTGGCAGGGATAGCTCTCCAACAGACACATTGACACTGAAATGTTGCAGCATAGTGTCCATTTTGTTTTCCATGCTACGCACATCGCCAAACTCTCCAAGACGTCGCAGCACTAGGGTCTGATCTGCACCTACAGGGGTTCCCAGAATAAAAGAATAAAGTAGTCAGTCCTGGTCCCTCAATTACTAAACAATGACATTTATACCTAGGTCTAATACACGTACATGTGGACCCAGTGGGAATTAAATCAACAACCACAGGTGTTGTTTGCAAGTTGTACCTGATTGCCCAGTGCGAGCAAACATCTTCAGCATTGTCCCAAATAGCTTCACCTGCTCTTGAAGCGAGCCGCTGTCACCCGAAGCTACAAAATGAAAGGCATATGGTCATTCTGAACCTACATTACACACAAAAAAGTAAAATTAAAGAAAGAGTGCATGTTCTCACCTGCTCTTGCATGGCTCCCCTCCCTCAGGGCATGGCTCCCCTCCCTCAGGGCATGGCTCCCCTCCCTCAGGGCATGGCTCCCCTCCCTCAGGGCTTGGTTCCCCTCCCTCAGGGCTTGGTTCTCCTCCCTCAGGGCTTGGTTCTCCTCCCTCAGGGCTTGGTTCTCCTCCCTCAGGGCTTGGTTCTCGTTCTGGAAAACTAAAGGCACTATTTTCAAAACTGTTAAAAAACTGGACATTAGGACATAGGCATAGAATATACCTTCATTGCTGAAAACTTCATGCTGTACATGCGATGCCAGGGGAGTCCAAGGGACAAAAACGGAGCGATGACTTTCTCCTATTGATAATCATTGACGTAAAAATATGTTTGAAGTTATTGCATACATGTAATGAATTGGACTTAAATGCAACAGTTTAGCGCAACGTATTACATACCTCCAGCCTTTTCACCCATTTGCTGCCAGGGTACATTTTCTGCTGGGGGTGTAAAGTTTAGTACTTGACGAACTGGGGGAAAAAACATAACAGCTTTAATTTCACTGCAGAGATTGCATATTCAGTAATGACACAATAATTGAACTGTGCAAAGCTAATGATATGTACAACACACCTCCACACCTTTTATCCAGAAAGTCAAGTGCCCTAAAGAAAAACAGATTATGGATAAAAGGATTCCTAATCTTAAATAGAAGCAATAGTTTCCAAGACAAAAAACATCACTTACTTGTACTCAAACTCTTGGCTCTGAAGTGGAGTCTGGATTACTGGGGAGAAACCTGGTTCTGAGAAAGAGGGAACAGAAATTTGAAAATCTAACAAAGTATACAGTTTAGTTACAGGATCACAAATTAAGCATCACAGCAATACATTTTACATACCAACTCTGAAGTCTACAGATGGCTCAACATTTTCCTGGTTTTCTGGAATCAATGCAACTTCTGTAGAATGTAGTGATTCAAGTGAATGTCCTGTTTGTCCCTCTCAACTCTTTTCATTATTATTTTCCTTTTGGCCCAGTAACTAAACATTGTGACTAACAGTGTATTTACCTTTAAAACCAAAACGATTGACCAACAGTAGGTCTCTTGGGTGAAGATAATCGGTTATGCTCTGGCCAAGGTATCTGCAACAAAACCGGATTGTTAACGTTAGGAATATACAGTAGCTATGCTGTGGGGGGGAAACATTATCAGCCAAATGTGGAACAGTGAAATTGTTAAAAATAAAATGTATTCATTGGGTGTTGTGATTCAAGTGAACACAGAATGTTCCTCAAACATAAAACGTACAGCAGTTCAGAGAATTAGAAATCACTATCGCCTTAAATCCAGTACAGTAGCAACACAGCACAAAACATGCTAGCCACAGTGTGTACTGTAACAAAGGCAAAACAGCATGTGCTAGCTAACACTTACTCTAGCTACTGGACTAGCAGCATACTTGTTCAGGCAAACAAAATAATTTAAACAACATATATACATCGTTATTTTTGTAAGAAAGACTAAGTTAAAATTTTAGTGTTTTCTAGATGTAAAGCTTTTGCTACCTATTATAGCTCGTTAAAATTCAACATGTACTAACAACATTGCGTTAACAAGGCTACTTTAGCTAGTTAGGCCAGAACAAAGATGACTACACATTTTAAATATATAAACTAAAAACAATGTCAACATAATATTGCGTAACACAAAAAGGAAACATGTACTTACTTAAACGATGGTAGTCGATGACTTTGCTAGCTAGCAGACTGTAACTCGCGATTGAGCGACGAACTGATGCGAATGTGTCCAAACCATCATGGCCGGTCGATTTTGAGAGTAGCCTATTTAAAAGCGTCTTGCCGCCGAAGGCCCGTGGTCCTTTAGACCCAGGCAACCGCCAGAGAAAATGAAGCAGTCAAAAAATCTCGCAAGAAATGGGAGTGACGTATTCGGCGGCAAACGTTTCATCCCCGCCAGCAGGACGCACCTATAGCCGACAGCTAAGGGCCGGCGGCAAAAAGAAGCCTTGCGGATATTTTTTGCTATCTGGGATAGCCTGAATTTTAATGTTGATGGGCATCTTAAAATGAGCGGGCATGTATATTATTACACGTAGGCTATAATATCTGTATTAAATGTGCGCATTTTCAAGTGTTTGTGGACTGCGTGTGGAAACTAAAAAGCATTGTGCTTACACCATAACAGTTAACTTTACTGCATGAAAGGCTAACATGGAGGCGCCGATGTGATTACTAGCACCTAAACATTTCGAAGAGTTTTTTTTTTTTTACTCATACAGACAAGAATAATTACAGCGTAATTACATATTAGGCAGTTTTTCAGTCACAATAATTAGTTTATAAGGTTGTTATTATTAGCCCTTATTACATGGATTGGCTGAATTCCAGTGCAGAATGCGTGTTATTTCTTGATAACAGACCGTTGCCATGGAAAACAGCGCGTTGCTATGGACGCAGCAGGATTCTAACCAGAGACGGAACAGACTATTTTCTTTAGAGGAAGCAATACAATCGTTTTGAAATCAATAAATTCCTTTTGAAATCAATATTTTGTGTCAAATTATTGATTTATTTGGTAGGTAGCCATGTAATAAGCGGGATAAGGTATAGCAAGGCGGTTATTATAGCGAATACAACCCCTTCAGGCTGATTCAAGATCCCCCCCAAAAAATTGTACCACGGAGGAGAAAAATATTTGATTTTGAAATCGAGCTTTGCACCGAGCGCACGTCAGAAACAGAGGACAGTGTGTGTGTGTTCATCTCTTTAGTACTGTGACTTGACTTGCTTAGGGTGAACCCTTGACTTGACTTGCTTGATTTATCTGAACTGTGACTTGAGACTTGACTCGAGACTTGATGGTTAAGACTTGAGACTTGCTTGGACTTGACCATGTGTGACTTGTCCCCATCTCTGGCATGAAGTGCTTTGAGTGTGGGGATATTAGACATAAGAGGATGGCGTGCCCACATAAGGCCCAGGATAGGCAGGAGGAGGAGGTAGCTGAACATAGTGCTGCTGCTGTTGAGGTTGTTCAGGAAAAAGATGACGATGTCCAGATTAATACTGATGAAACAAATGATAAGAGAGTACCAACTCAGAGTAAAGTGGAAAGGAATGTTGTTCATGCTGATTTGATTGTCAGTAATAACCAGGAAGATGATGTTGATGAAAACGAGATTTCTGGTGGACAAAATGATGTATCTAAAATGGGGGAAAATAGTGTGATGACTGATGATGTCAACAAAGGGAAAATAAATGTTGAAATGGATCAAACTGACGATCCTGAAGTAGCTAACAGTGCTGAATTGGGTACTGATTCTGAAATGGGAGATGATGATAATTTCTCTGAAATTTCAGATATTGGTTCACAAACGATGGAGGACACGTATACATTGCAAGAAATAAATAACTTTCTTGATGTAACTTTTGGAAAGACTGTGGAAGTCAAAGATTTCTTCCCAGACATAAAGAAATGTATAGTGTCGGTGACTTTGTTACAAAGAAATGTTATGAGGTTCTTAGTCAGCAGAAAAGATTTCGGTTAAGGAAAATCTTAACAAAGTTAAGAAAGAATAAGGCAAACGCTTCACAAAATGATTAGAACACACAGGGTGTGGGATAGGCCTATTCTTTGTCTTTTCATTCTATTTCTGTCCTCTTTTTATTTTTGCCTTTTTATGGAGATTTTGAGAGCGGGCTCCTTAAATATAAATGGGGGTAGGGATGGAAATAAGTTACCAATGGTGTCAGAATTATTTAGAATTAAGAAGGTGGATATTGTTTTTTTTACAAGAGACACATTCTAATGCAGAAAATTAGTCAGAATGGGATAGATGGTGGGAAGGAAAATGTGTGCTATGCCATGGGACAAATTTGAGGGCTGGTGTGGCCATATTATTCTCCACAAATATACATGTTAATATTTCAGTTGTAGAAGAAGTTGTAAAGGGAAGAGTATTATTAGTGCATATAGAATTTAAGGGAACTGTGTTTGTGCTTATAAATGTTTATGCACCAAATATTGGGCCTGAGCGGGTGGAGTGTTTTATGAAAAAATAAAAATGCTGTTAAAAAAATTGGAGCTCATGTGTGTGTTATCATTGGAGGTGACTGGAACTGTACTGTTAATTTTATTATGGACAGGAATGAAGAATAACCTCAATGAGTCATGTGTGGTATTATCAAAAATTATAAAAGAGTTTAATTTGATTGATATTTGGAGGACAAGGAATATGGGAATTAGACAATATACATGGATTAAAGCATCTGAGAATAGAGTTAGCGGGGCAAGACTAGATAGATTCTATATTGATAAGACATGGAATAATAAGGTGATGAATGCTGTTATTTTACCTGATTTGAACATGAAGGGTGATTACAAAGCCAAATTATTTTTGGCATTTTAATGTTAAATTATTGCAAGATGCTTTATTTTGTGATAGTTTTAAATTATTCTGGAATAAATGGGAAATGCAGAAAAATTATTTTGAAAACATGTGTCAGTGGTGGGATGTTGGCAAGGTAAATATAAGAATATTTTGTCAAAATTATTATTCATACAATACATCAAGGGTGAAGTTTGTTGTAAAAAGCTTGGAGAAAGACATTCAAAGTAATAGTACTGGAAAGTACTATTTTTGATATTGGAACTGGGCAGAGTGCGCTTTTGAATAAGAAAAAGAAAGAACTTGGTTCGTTATTACAGGAGCAAGTTAAAGGAGCGATTGTAAGGGCGAGAATCTGCTCTATTAAAGACATGGACGCTCCTACATCATTCTTTTTTAACCTTGAAAAGAAAAGTTCCCAACAGAAACAAATGTATCATCTTCAACGGCCTGATGGGACTGTAATGTCAGACCCCGCGGAAATGAAGATGCTGGCAGTTAACTTTTACAAAGAGCTGTATGACGCTGAGGACTGTGACGCTGAGAGTGCTTCTGATTTGCTGAGTGATTTACCTCAGGTGGAGGATGAGGGGAAAAAATCACTAGACAGTCAAATAACTTTTCAGGAGATTACAGAAGCAATGATGCAGTTATCATGGGGACGTTCTCCGGGAATTGATGGACTGCCAGTTGAATTTTCCCAAGCTTTTTGGAATATATTAGGACAAGATCTGTATGAAGTACTCATTCAAAGCATCAAAAGTGGAATACTTCCTATAAGCTGCCGAAGAGCTGTACTGTGTTTGCTTCCAAAGAAAGGGAATCTAGGTCTTCTAAAGAACTGGAGACCAGTTTCTCTATTGTGTTTGGATTATCAAATAATGTCAAAGTGTTTAGCAAATAAGTTGAAGTATTATTTAAATGTATTGGTTCAAAATGACCAGACATATTGCATTCCCAAAAGGTCAATCATGGATAACCTCTTTTTGTTGAGGGGTGTAATTGATTTTAATCAGTTTAATCATTTAGACCTAGGTATTCTGTGTTTGGACCAAGAGAAAGCATTCGATCGGGTTGACCATGTGTATCTTTTGAAGGTTTTGAAACAATTTGGATTTGGAGAGAATTTTATATCTTATATTAAGTTGTTATATTCAAATGTTTTTGTGATGGTTAAAGCTGGTGGAGGATTTAGTGCACCAATATCGGTATCAAGGGGTATTAGGCAGGGTTGCCCACTTTCTGGACAATTGTATAGTCTTGCTATTGAGCCATTGTTGTGTATGATAAGGAGAGATCTGGATGGAATTTTACTTCCAGGTATAAATAGTAGTAGTAGGGGGTAATCTGCTTATGCAGATGATATCACAGTCTTTATCAATGAAAATATATAATCAAATATTTGCAAAAATGTGAGGGGTGTACTCATTTATTTTTCTCCTTGAAGCCACTGAATAACTCAAAGAATCCTTGGTGAAAAGTGATATAAATTGGACCAGTAAAAATATAGACCACATATACCACAAACAAAGAGACCTGACCCGATTCCTCCACAGTGGGCGCCACAGGCCACACCAATATTCCTTTTAGTCACAGTGGTGCCATTTCCACCCCAATTGACCTAGAATGCTGATTCTTTATGTACATGCCTCATTTCTCATGATGAAAAAAAAGCCCCAAGAACCCATGAAGTCTACCATCTTGGATTTTTCTGTACAGCAGAAATTTGGCAAAAGCGTTAAAACTTTACTTAAAATCAACATTAAGTCTGATTGACCTGCCCTTTGGCTTACAGGTGTGTCATACATGCCCCCCTACAGCGTGATAAGGAATAAGCGATACATTGCAAGATGGCCAACAAAATGGCTGACAACTTTAAAAGAAATGCATCCATACACTTCATGTGTGCATTACATTATGGCAAAATGATATAAATTGGACTCCTGAAAATATAGACCATGTCTACCTACTTCAAAGAGACCCGACCCAATTCCTCTACAGGGAGCGCCACAGGCCACACTTAATGCATTTTTTCCAGTTATGCCATTTCCACCCTGACTAACATAGAATGCTGATTCTTTGTGTACATTCTTTGCCTCAGTCCCCAAGGGGTACAAATATGCCTGAAGGACCTATCATGTCTGCCATCTTGAATATTTTGTACAATTAATATTTCTTGAAACCTATAAAAATCTACTTAAATCAACAATAGTCCTGACTGACCTGGCAGTCTGCAACAATGTGTCTTATATATGTCTCCTGAGGATGTTCAAAGTTAAGAGATAAAATACAAGATGTTGGACAAAATGGCTGACCAATTTTAAACAATTGCATGAATACATGTAATGTGTACATTACATTAGGGCGCAATGAAACATAGACCATGTATACATTTCACACAGACACCGGACCTGATTCCTCCAAAGGGTGCACCACAGGCCACGCCCTAATTAACTATTTTAACAATGACACTTTTTTCACCCTGACTGACCTAGAATGCTGATTCTTTGTCTACATGTCTAATTCCTCAGGAGGTGCAACACTTCATCAAGAATATAGAATATACCTTGTGACAACTTCAAAGACACTGTGTCTGATTTATTGCTTTTTTGACCCTTGAGTCCTTAGGCGTGGTTGAATATACACTGAACAAAATTATAAACACAGCACTTTAGTTTTTGCCCCTATTTATCATAAGCTGAATTCAAAGATCTAAGACTTTCTCTATGTACACAAGGCCTATTTCTCTCAAATATGGTTCACAAATCTGTCTAAATCTGTGTTAGTGGGCACTTCTCCTTTGCCGAGATAATCCATCCACCTCAGGTGGTGGCATGTCAAGATGCTGACAGCATGATTATTGCACAAGTGTGCCTTTGGCTGGCCACATTAAAAGGCCACTCTAAAATGTGCAGTTCCATCACACAGCACAAGGGGGGGGGGGATGAGCAGCTGTTACCTTTGGACCATTCTCTGAGAGTTACCAATAAATAACAGCTAGACTTCTCCTGGTTTGCAGTTGAAATCGTTTTTTAATTTGTATAAGAATCAGGAGGGTGTCTGTGCTTCATGATACACCCGTGACAACCCAGACTTACGAAATAGGCAGCAGAACGGAGGAACGAAAAAAAAAGATATGTTCCAGAGATATATGATGCGCCAAAGAAGCGTTTCCTTAATGTTTATAGAACTCAAATACCACAGTTTAAGCAGCTGATGGATCAGCATGACATTGCGGATGTAAACTGGTTGGCATTGCGTTTGATTATCCGGCTTCCAAAGTGAAGTTATACATTTTTGCCATGGGAGCTGGCAAAAATGTATAACTTGGGGTATGTCACTAATACATAAATCTCAACAGGGGTGTGAGTATCCTGTGTCATGTGTAGTGATCTGTTTTGATCATTGGAAGTTCCTGAGATACAAAAGTTAGGATCTCAATATATGGGTGTATGATTTACAAAACTACTAATTCTTCGATTATAGTTGATTGTCTGGTTTATGGTGACGTAATTTTATAGATATTTACAGTGTCTTGCGAAAGTATTCGGCCCCCTTGAACTTTTCGACCTTTTGCCACATTTCAGGCTTCAAAACATAAAGATATAAAACTGTAAATTTTTGTGAAGAATCAACAACAAGTGGGACACAATCATGAAGTGGAACGAAATGTATTGGATATTTCAAACCTTTTTAACAAATAAAAAACGAAAAAATTGGGCATGCAAAATTATTCAGCCCCCTTAAGTTAATACTTTGTAGCGCCACCTTTTGCTGCGATTACAGCTGTAAATCGCTTGGGGTATGTCTCTATCAGTTTTGCACATCGAGAGACTGAAATCTTTGCCCAAAACAGCTCGAGCTCAGTGAGGTTGGATGGAGAGCGTTTGTGTAAAGCAGTTTTCAGTTCTTTCCACAGATTCTCGATTGGATTCAGGTCTGGACTTTGACTTGGCCAGTCTAACACCTGGATATGTTTATTTGTGAACCATTCCATTGTAGATTTTGCTTTATGTTTTGGATCATTGTCTTGTTGGAAGACAAATCTCTGTCCCAGTCTCAGGTCTTTTGCAGACTCCATCAGGTTTTCTTCCAGAATGGTCCTGTATTTGGCTCCATCCATCTTCAATTTTAACCATCTTCCCTGTCCCTGCTGAAGAAAAGCAGGCCCAAACCATGATGCTGCCACCACCATGTTTGACAGTGGGGATGGTGTGTTCAGGGTGATGAGCTGTGTTGCTTTTACGCCAAACATAACGTTTTGCATTGTTGCCAAAAAGTTAGATTTTTGTTTCATCTGACCAGAGCACCTTCTTCCACATGTTTGGTGTGTCTCCCAGGTGTCTTGTGGCAAACTTTAAACGACACTTTTTATGGATATCTTTAAGAAATGGCTTTCTTCTTGCCACTCTTCCATGAAGGCCAGATTTGTGCAGTATACGACTGATTGTTGTCCTATGGACAGAGTCTCCCACCTCAGCTGTAGATCTCTGCAGTTCATCCAGAGTGATCATGGGCCTCTTGGCTGCATCTCTGATCAGTCATCCAAATCTGGCTTTAAACTTCATAACAACAGTATCTCGGACCTGCCTGGTGTGTTCCCTGTTCTTCATGATGCTCTCTGCGCTTTAAACGGACCTCTGAGACTATCACAGAGCAGGTGCATTTATACGGAGACTTGATTACACAGGTGGATTCTATTTATCATCATTAGTCATTTAGGTCAACATTGGATCATTCAGAGATCCTCATTGAACTTCTGGAGAGAGTTTGCTGCACTGAAATTAAAGGGGCTGAATAATTTTGAACGCCCAATTTTTCAGTTTCTTATTTGTTAAAAAGGTTTGAAATATCCAATTAATTTCGTTCCACTTCATAATTGTGTCCCACTTGTTGTTGATATAAAAATTACAGTTTTATATCTTTATGTTTGAGGCCTGAAATGTGGCAAAAGGTCGAAAAGTTCAAGGGGGCCGAATACTTTCGCAAGGCACTGTATCTGGGCCATTATTTATCTTATGCTTTCCAATATTCACAATTTTTTTAGGCAAAGAAATAATTTAAAATGCTGGGGCCATTTGCATAACCGATTAGTTAATTTAAAAGAGTTTCTAAACTCTTAGGATTTTCGACATTTCGTTTGATCAGTTTCTATTGGAAGTCATCGACTTAACGGAATCAAGGCCTGAAGAAGAGGTCGAAGCTCTCCATCAAGATATGTTATAGGTCAGATTTAATTCATTTATTGATTTAATTTCAATATAATGAATTTTTAATTAATGTTGTATAATTAATGTTTTTATAGCTGACACTCCACCAACGGTATCAAGATCGTTGTATAGACCATGGAACCTGCCCTCACATCAAGTTGTTTCCAGGAGTATAGAGGAATTTAATGGCGAAGATGGATATGACAAACGCAAGTAGCAACTAGGGTGTTGTTCAGGTTTACCGGGTTGTTGCTTCTATAAGCCCACCTCGCGAATCATTGTTTGAGAGTTCTAATAGTGAAGACGAAGCAGATCCACATTTGTTTTTCAGAAAAGAGCTTGCACGACTTGTAAAAGCTAGGGAAGATCAGTATACTCGATACTATTAAGCTGTCAACAGCGTCAAGATAAAGCTTTCTGTATTATAAGGCATTGGTAGATCAAATTAGATCATTAAAACCTGTTTCTAACATACCATCACAACGTTTAGATACAGAACCATCAGACATTGATTATTCAACGCTGTTTGAACAAATGAATGAGTTAATCCCAGAGTCACCTGATTCAAGTCCAGAGGCATTACACATAAACCCTGACTATGATGCACTGATTAGTCAAATAAAATAGTTAAATCCTGAACCAGCTTCTCACATGACACCGTCAACTCTTTTAGAACCACAGGCTTCCCATTCAAGTGTTCAAATTACGGATTTAAATATTGAACCAGCTTCTTCCATGACACAGCCAACTCCTTTAGAATCACAGGTTTCCCATTCATGTGTTCAAATTACAAAGTTAAATCCTGAACCATCAAGTCCTTTAGAACCACAAGCCTCCCATGCAGGTGCAAATCAACAGGGTAGAAGTGTTGATAGAAATGTGACTATTGTTTATCGCAATAAATTCAGCAACATTGAAATCCGACACCATTTTAATTTTGCTCACATGAAAGAAATGTATGATTATTCAGCATTCTATGTCAATGTGTTAACCACTTTAACAGAACTGTTAGAAAGTGCTACAGCCTACGCAGAGCCTGGAGATAAATTAGAAATTAGGAGTGATTCTATACGAAAAAATTTATCATATATTATGGAGAATGGTGATGCAAACTTGAATCAATTTCTGGATATGCTTAAAAGGCTTGTACAGTCCAGTGTCCATCCATCCATCTTCTTCCAATTATCCGGGGCCGGGTCACGGGGGCAGCAGTCTAAGCAGAGATGCCCAGACTTCCCTCTCCCTAGAAACTTCCTCTAGCTCTTCCGGGGGTACACCGAGGCGTTCCCAGGCCAGCCGGGTGACATAGTCCCTCCAGCGTGTCCTAGGTCTTCCCCTGGGTCTCCTCCCGGTGGGACTGGCCCGGAACACCTTCCCGGGAAGGCGTCCAGGAGGCAACCGAAACAGATGCCCAAGCCACCTCAGCTGACCCCTCTCGATGTGGAGGAGCAGCAGCTCTACTCTGAGCTCCTCCCGGGTGACCGAGCTTCTCACCCTATCTCTAAGGGATCGCCCAACCGTCCCAGTGCATGCTGAAGGTCCTGGCTGGCCCCTGTCTGCGCCCAGAAATTCTGTCCATAAAAATTACGATTATAACCGGCGACAAAGGGTAGCCCTGCCGGAATCCAACATGCACTGGAAACAAGTCAGACTTACCGCCGGCAATGCGAACCAAGCTCCTGCTTCGGTCGTACAGGGACCTGACAGCCCTTAGCATACTCCTGAAGCACCCTCCACGGACGCCGCGAGGGACACAGTCGAATGCCTTCTCCAAAACTCCCATGAACCCCCCAGCACCCTGTAGAGGGTATAGAGCTGGTCCAGTGTTCCACGGCCCGGACGAAAACCACACTGTTCCTCCTGAATCCGAGGTTCTACTATTGGCCATATTCTCCTCTCCAGTACCCTGGCATAGACTTTCCCGGGGAGGCTGAGAAGTGTGATCCCCGTGTAGTTGGAACACACCCTCCGGTCCCCCTTCTTAAAAAGAGGGACCACCACCCCGGTCTGCCATCCCAGAGGCACTGTCCCTGACCGCCACGCGATGCTGCAGAGGTGTGTCAACCAAGACAGCCCCACAACATCCAGAGACTTGAGGTACTCAGGGCGGATCTCATCCACCCACGGTGCCTTGCCACAGAGGAGTTTCTTGACTACCTCAGTGACTTCAGCCCGGGTGATGGACGAGTCCACCTCTGAGCCCTCAGCCTCGGCTTCCTCAATGGAAGACGTGACGGCGGGATTGAGGAGATCCTCGAAGTACTCCTTCCACCGCCCGACGACATCCTCAGTTGAGGTCAACAGCTGCCCACCTCTACTGTAAACAGCGTTGGTAGGGCACTGTTTCCCTCTCCTGAGGCGCCGGATGGTTTGCCAGAATCTCTTCAAGGCCAGCCGATAGTCCTTCTCCATGGACTCACCGAACTCCTCCCAGGCCCGAGTTTTTGCCGCCGCAACCACCCGGGCTGCAGCCCGCTTGGCCTGCCAGTACCCGTCAGCTGCCTCAGGAGTCCCACAAGCCAACCAGGCCTGATAGGACTCCTTCTTCAGCTTGACGGCATCCCTTACTTCCGGTGTCCACCACCGGGTTTGGGGATTGCCGCCTCGACAGGCACCGGAGACCTTACGGCCACAGCTCCGAGCGGCCGCTTCGACAATGGCGGTGGAGAACATGGTCCACTCGGACTCAATATCTCCAGCCTCCCTCGGGATCCAGTCGAAGCTCTGCCGGAGGTGGGAGTTAAAGATCTCTCTGACAGGAGACTCGGCCAGACGTTCCCAGCAGACCCTTACAGTACGCTTGGGCCTGCCGAGTCTGTCCAACTTCCTCCCCCGCCATCGGATCCAACTCACCACCAGGTGGTGATCAGTTGACAGCTCCGCCCCTCTCTTCACCCGAGTGTCCAAGACATACGGCCGCAGGTCAGACGACAACAAAGTCGATCATCGACCTGCGGCCTAGGGTGTCCTGGTGCCACGTGCACTGATGGACACCCTTATGCATGAACATGGTGTTCGTTATGGACAAACTGTGACTAGCACAGAAGTCCAATAACTGAACACCACTCGGGTTCAGATCAGGGGGGCCGTTCCTCCCAATCACGCCCCTCCAGGTGTCACTGTCGTTGCCCACGTGGGCGTTGAAGTCCCCCAGTAGAACGATAGAGTCCCCAGTCGGAGCACTTTCCAGCACCCCTCCCAGAGACTCCAAGAAGGTCGGGTACTCTGCACTGCCGTTCGGCCCATAGGCACAAACAACAGTGAGAGACCTATCCCCAACCCGTAGGCGCAGGGAAACGACCCTCTCGTTCACCGGGGTAAACTCCAACACATGGCGGCAGAGCTGGGGAGCTATAAGCAAACCCACGCCAGCCCGCCGCCTCTCACCATGGGCAACTCCAGAGTGGTGAAGAGTCCATCCTCTCTCAAGGAGTGTGGTTCCAGAGCCCAAGCCGTGCGTAGAGGTGATCCCTACTACCTCTAATCGGAACCTCTCAACCTCACGCACGATCTCAGGCTCCTTCCCCGCCAGCGAGGTGACATTCCACATCCCTAGAGCTAGTTTCCGTGTCCAGAGATCGGGTTGTCTAGGCCCCTGCCTTCGACTGCCGCCCGATCCACTTCGCACCGGCCCCTTATGGTCCCTCCCGTGGGTGGTGAGCCCACGGGAAGGCGGCCCCACGTCGCCTGTTCGGGCTGAGCCCGGCCGGGCCCCATGGGGAAAGGCCCGGCCACCAGGCGCTCGCTTACGAGCCCCAACCCCGGGCCTGGCTCCAGGGTGGGGCCCCGGCTGCGCCATACCGGGCGACGTCACGGAACTCAAAGTCTTTATCATCATTAAGGGGGTTTTGAACCGCTCTTAGTCTGACCCGTCGCCTAAGACCTGTTTGCCTTGGGAGACCCTACCAGGGGCATATAGCCCCAGACAACATAGCTCCTAGGGTCTCTCGGGTACTCAAACCCCTCCACCGCGTTAAGGTGGCAGTTCATGGAGGGGATACTCTACTCTAACGATATCAAGTTTAACAAATTTTTTGTCATACAGACACGATCCAAGATTTCCTCCCTTTGTTGCACACGTTCAACATTAAAAAACTTTTGGGTTGTATAGAGTGAAGAATAATAATCCTTTCAATAATTTGCATCATTAGATCGGTAACATTTCTGTTTCTTTTTTTTTATTTGTTCTCTCAAATAACCTACATAAACAGTTACCCATCATAGCATTTAAGGGTTTCAGGAAACAGCCTGATTGGGAGACAAATCTTCAGGTATGTTCTGCCAGAAAATAAGAACTTTGTTTACCAGGCCCTAGTGGTCTTTGTTCTTGCTCAGCAGCGATTCAGAGGTCTTGTTCAGGCTCTTACTGATGGATGTTGACTCTTTTAGCTCGTTTAGATAAACCTGTGAAATTCCATGGACTCTAGGTAATTCAACTTTCAGTCCCAAGGATTTCAGGCCTCTTGCCGACGCTGGTATTAAACGGTCAGTCCACAGTCGCTTGACGAGATCATGAAAATGGTTGATATAATAATACTTGGGACAATCATAGAGGCACTGATGCTGCCACTGACTTCCATGATCTGTAAAAATAACTTGGACACAAAGGAAAGTTTGTATTTAGGCACTGATAATTCATATTGTTATTTTATATCTGAATTGATAATTGTTTTACATTTGTTGTGAATTATTTGTCTGACATTTAAGTAATGGTCTCACCATCTCTAATAGTTAAGTACTATTTTAGTATGGCAGTAGCCCAGATGCAAGGGTCCAGGAGAACAGGTAAACTGATGTAGTGTTTTTAACTTCTCTTTTCTCCTATAAGGATGGTGTCATGGACCACTAACTCGATGCATGGAGACGATTTGGGAACAATGATGAAACCACCTGCAACCATTTCCTTCGGCACTTTCTGGGTTCCAGAACCTGATTCATGAACGTTTCTTTGGGGGAGGTGGCGGAAGGCCTGACATTGTTATGTCTGGAACACATCAACGGTGAGACAGAACAGCAACAGATCTGATGCACAGAGTGGCTCACTACAAAAGAAGATGGGTCTGAGTTTCTGTTAAAGTATTTACAACAGCTTCCTATGTAATTCCTCAAAGGTATCACAGTAAATCATTATTATTGAAACAAAATAAAAACCATATCCTTGACCAGAGGCATTGTTAGGATCACAATACATTCAGGGCTTAGCACCCACCCAACCCCCGGGGGACACTTCTTTGCCACACATTTTTCATGGATTTGTTGTGATGTCGTGTGTTGTTCTAACCACCCTCTTACTGGTTTTTAATATGAGGCCTACATTCGTTTGTGACATCTCTCTGGAACCTGAAATATTCCCAAACAACAGGAGATGATTAATTTTCAGCACCAAGTCATCCCTAGTCTCTATCTCATTGTCCTCTGGGTTCATTTTCTTAATTGATCTTCTTCCTCTCCTTTACAGCAAGCCCTACTCCGCATTATTCTTTCGCAGTGCGCTCTACGCCGCATCTTCATGTTTCTTAATTTGATGTTCAGTGTACCAGCGCAGTTAGTACCTTTCCCCGACCCACGCATGTTGTTACTTTATTGGGTTGTGGATATTTCGTTAATTATTGAGCCATCACGGAATTGGGATGTTTTAAAAAAAACTCACGTTAACTCACTTTTAATAAATTGGAATGAGTGAGACATGAACAGAACAATGTGTTGTATAGTTTGATAGACTGATTTGAGACATACAGCTGGACATTTGAATTGTAAATCTTTATTGTCTTAAAATAGCAAAAGGTAGGTGAAGACGTGTTGTAAAAGCACTTGAAGATAGATTGGGTACTGTAGACTGACATGATCTTTTCATTCGCTTGCCAGACTCCAACCTTTATACTAAGAAAATGGAATCACAATTTGAACATGTGCGCAGAAAGCTGCAATTCTGGCTTTTTATTTTTATGCTCAATCAGAATGATCATTTTTACTGGTGCAATATCAGATTTGTATACAATTTATTAGGAGTTGATTTTAGAATCCGTTTGCCTACTCAAAAATAATAATTCAAATTATTTGTATAAAGGTTGGAGTCTGGCAAGCGAACGACACAATTCGCTTGCCATGATTAGGGTTGGATTAGAGTTGATGCAACAAATAAGCGAATGACGCATTTGTCTATTAAATACAGTATTAGAGTAAACTCTGACAGCCTATACGACAACTCTTATAAGATGTTTTTCTACCATGCCATACTTCAAAACTATGATCGTAACAAATAATTCTGCTTTGTATTTTACAAATAGTCTTTATTTCTGTGTAGGCTATTGGTGTATTTCTTTATTATTACATATCAGTGATGAAGTTACAACTAGAAGCATTTCGCTTTTAAAATCATTATAACCTGTTATGTTAGGAGAATATTCTGAACATTGTGTGTACTGTCGTTTAGAAAACTATTTTCGAGAACAAATACCATGTTCAGCGTTCTAGCTCCCCCATGTGTTTGGAATAGTGCAATCAAAGTTTGACGCAATCTATCGTATGTTGACTCAATCTACCTGATCTTACCGTGGTAAGAAAACTGTGGAATTAAATGACTGACATCTGTCGGGTGGGCGAACTGTTACAAAAACAATAGTGTTTCGCCAGTGAACTGCTGAAACACTAATAATAACGAACCAGAATAAATACAATAGGGTTTCATCAGTGAACTGCTGAAACCCTAATGAATTGTTACAAATACAATAGTGTTTCACAGTGAATTACTGAAACACTAATAATAATAATTAACCGGAACAAACACAATATGATTTCACCAGTGAACTGCAGTTTCGATAGGCTGTAATGGACAAACAGTTTTGCAGATCAAAAATCCATCTGATAACTTTGTGAGGATTGGTTTGAAGACCCTCTGTTCCAATTATGGGGAGGATTGTAAAGAAATAGTGTCCAGTGAAATTTTTTACAACTTTTTTTTCCTACATTTTACTACAAAACATCTAGTCATGCGTAAATTAAAACAGCCTCTGTCAAAGTTTAGAGCAATCAGTAAAAGTTATGAGCACGACTTTGAACCGATGGTGGCACTAGAAGCATGGGCACCAAAATTCCTGTGCATAAGTTTTGGACTGCCCTCTATCAGCCTGCCAAGTAAAAAAAACTTAGCCAGGCAGAAGTAGGTCAACTTGCAAAAAACGTATATGAAGAAATAAATTAATAATAATATATTCATAATTTATAATATAATAAATAATCATAATAATAAAAAACTATCAATTTCAATATTGTTCCCAAGCTCGCTGCTTGAACCCTAGAATAATAATAAAAAACGAACAATTACAATTGGGTTCTTCAGCTCGTTGCTTGGACCCCTAATAATCAGAGATTCATCCATCCAGCCACCAGTCCTGCACATTAATAAAGGATTCTGCTTGGCAAGTGCTGTCCAAAAGAGAGTGGTCTACAAATACAGCAACCAGAAGGTGGTGGGTATCTACTGCAAGGAGGGCTGTTGGATGGCAGGGTATGGAGTTATTCCACATCCTTTTCCTCATCCTGCTTCAAATATACTTGGGCCCAATTGAAGTAGCGAATGCTGCTGTGGATCTGTTGAATGCTAACTCCTTGTCTCTCCAGCTGGTATCTCAGGTTCCTGTCTGGGTTCATTAGAGCTGGCCTGTACCACCTACTTAGATATAAGTACACTTGGGTGAGCACATGCTTCAGTATTGTATCAGGGAGTTAATTGCATTATTCATAATAGGAGTCTCAATTAATCAATGTGTCCAATTTATGTTGTCATGTATTGCATCAACATCCATGTCACCACTCTCCTCAGGCCTCAGCCTTGAAAGAAATGCTGAAGGTAATAAGCAAGTGGTTGCACAAGACCTACCAGAAACACTTCACAGAGCCGGAGTTTGCATGTACTCATAGCCAACAGTTCTGGCAAAGAGCACAAACAAAATATTTTTTGTAAAATCTAATAAAGTATCCACTGTGAAAGCGTTTTATTATGTCTTGTCAAATTATAGTTTCATAATGGTCATCTGTAACATTATTTTGAGTGTCCCAAAAGTGTTTCTGTAGATGATCTACTATCAGTAACATTTTAACTAATTGTGTAGTAACCCTAATCCTTACCCTTATTTGAACTTTTATCCTAACCCCAACCTTAACACTTACCCTAAAAAGCATCAACAGATAGTAATTATGTTTTTAGAACAGTGTAACCTGGTCATGAAAAGCAAAAATGCTAAATCATACTGGTTGAGAATCCAAATTAAGGACCATTCACCAGAAACATTCCCTTAGTAACATTAAAACCGTGTGGAGTTAACAGAATTAGAAATTAAATTGAATGACGAAAAACACCATAACTCATAAATAGCAAGCAATGCACATTTCGCTGTGGTATTTCTTAAACATTCCCTTTAAAACTGTAACAATTCCAGCCAAATAGGACCGTTTCCTGTGTCTGTTCTTGTGTTTGTCTTGTTCCTTGTCCTGTCCCGCCCTCTTCTGGCCTTCTGTTGTAGTTCATGTCCTTATTTGGTTTTTCCTGTTTAGTCAGTTTCATCATACTCACCTGTGTTTTCACTCACCTGTGTACTGTTTCCTCTTTTGCTGGTGTATTTAGTTCTGTCCTTGCTGGTTATTGTTTGTTATTAGACATTTTGTGGGTGTGCTGTTTCTCTATATTTGAATTAAACTTGCCTGTTTTGGGAATCTGTTTTGCCTGCGCTTACTTCCTAGACACATTCAAAACATGACATTTAGAATGTTAATCCACACCAAAGATATTGTGGAAGATATTGTACTATATTCAATAATCAGACTAATATTTAGGATTTGAAACTGCTAAGGAACAACCAGCAGACTGAAAGGAATTTTTGCATATTGTCTGTACTGGATGTCTCTCCCCTTAATTTCCACTGTGTACATTTGTGTATATAAACATACAGAATGGTTGGTATGTAAACACCTGTTTTTACCTTTTGATGTCCAGCACATAAGTCAACTATTGTATGTAGCTGAACATTTCTTTATGTTGCAAATGTATACTACAAAATTAACACCTCATTTTGTATGGAAAATGTAATCCAGCATAATACTAAAAGCATTTGTATTTGACTTAAAACATTCCTAATTACATTATAGGATCAGCAAATATACAAATATATGTAAGCCTGTGAATAAACTTCAACATATTCCTTTTAGACATCTACTCTATTTCTATAAAGTGTAATTAGACAAAATCCTAAGTGCCTCAGACAAATAAACATAATACAAAACATAATACAAATTATATCTCTGGCCTGTGTTTTTAATATCTGTCTGTTTTTATACCTTGACATGTTTTGTCATTTGTGTGTGTGTGTGTGCGCGTATGTGTGGGCAGGCGGGCCGGCGACAGCTCCCCTTGAGTTAAAAGAACCAGACCCAGATGGTCATTTCACACATGAGGGAACAGGATGGATGCAAAAATCAACAGTTATGGAGCAAAGGATGGTTAGGACCCAGACATTGGTCTGCCATTATAAATATCCACACCACAGAGAGAGGAAGAACACAAGAACATTTTATTCTCGTGCTTTTCTAAATATAAAGGCAGTTGGGATACAACCTCATTTCCAAAAATGTTGTGATGCTGCATAAAATGCAAATAAAAAAAGAATGCAATGTGCAAATCATTTATCCCTACAGTATATTTAAATGGAAACAGTACAAAAGACAACCTATCAAATGTTGAAACAGGAATGTAATTGTTTTTGGAAACATTTTGAATTTGATGCCAGCAAGTTGGGACAGGGGCATTGACACCTCTTCTTTTAACAATACTCTGTAAGCATTTGGGAGATGAAGAGACCAATTGCAGTAGTTTTGATAGTGAATTGTATTCCAATTTTTGCTTGATATGGGATTTCAGAAGCTCAACATTTTGGGGTCTCCTTTGTCGTATTTTTCGTTTCATAATGCTTCAAATGTTTTCAGTGAGTGACAGGTCTGGACTGCAGTCAGGCCAGTTTAGCACCTGGACTCTTTTACTATGGAGCCATGCTATTGTAAAATGTGCAGAATGTGGTTTGGCATTGCTTTCCCTGAAAAATAAGCAATGCCAAACCACTTAAATAAGCAATGCCTTCCGTGAAAAAGACATCGTCTGGATGGTAGCACGGGTCCAAAACCTGTATATATTGTTCAGCCTTAATCGTGCCTTCACTGATGTCACTGAAGTCACCCATGCCATGTGCTCTAATGCACTTCCATACCACTACTGATGCTGGCTTTTGAACTGTGCGCTGATAACAAGCCGGTGGGTCCCTCTCCTCTTTAGTCCAGAGGATGCGGCATCCATGATTCCCAAAAATAAGAAAAGAGTTTGATTCCTCAGACCACAGGATAGTTTTCCACTTCGCCTCAGTCTTAAATCTTAAATGAGCTGAGACCCAGACAAGGCAGCGTTTCTGGATCTTGTTTATACACGGTTTCTTCTTTGCAAGGTAGAGTTATAACACCTACTGTGTTCACAGACAATGGTTTTCAGAACTGTTCCTGAGCCCATGTAGTGATGTCCACTGCAGAATTGTTTGGTTTTAATGCAGTGCCGTCTGAGCGCCCAAAGATCACAGCCTTCCAATATTGGTTTTCGGCCTTGTCCCTTGCTTACAGAGATTTCTCCTGATTCTCTGAATCTTATAATGATATTATATAGCATCAATCATGAGATCCCCAAACTCTTTGCAATCTTACGTTGAGAAAAGTTATTCTTATATTGTTGCACTATTTGCCTGCCCAGGCTTTCACAGATTGGTGAACCCCTCCCTATCTTTACTTCTGAAAGCCTCATCCTCTCTGGGATGCTCTTTTTATGTGCAATCATGTTACTGACCTGTTGCCAACTAAACTAATTAGTTGTAAGATGTTCCACAATTTTTCTTTTTTAGCATTACACAAGTTTCCCAGTATTTTGTTGCCCCTGTCCCAGCTTGGGCATACACCGATCAGCCATAACATTATGATCACCTGCCTAATATTGGGTAGGTCCCCCTTTTTCCACCAAAACAGCCCTGAAGGTGTGCTATGGTATCTTGTACCAAGACGTTAGCAGCAGATTCTTTAAGTCCTCTAAGTTGCGAGGTGGGGCCTCCATGGATTTGACCTGTTTGTCCAGCACATCCCACAGATGCTCGATTGGATTGAGATCTGGGGAATTTGGAGGCCAAGTCAACACCCTCGTTGTTGTGTTTCTCAAACCATTCCTGAACCATTTTTGCTTTGTGGCAGGGCACATTATCCTGCTGAAAGAGGCCAATGCCATCAGGTAAAACCGTTGCCGTGAAATGGGGCACATGGTCTGCAACAATGCTCAGGTAGGTGGTAAGTGTCAAAGTAACATCCATATGAATGGCAGGACCCAAGGTTTCCCAGCAGAGAATACATTGGTGCCATGTATTCTCCAGGTAAGTGACACACACATGATGTAAAAGGAAACGTGATTCATCAGAAACCTTATTCATCAAACGGATTCTTCATTGCTCTGTGGTCCAGTTCTGATGCTCATATGCCTATTATGGGTGTTTTCAGCAGTAGACTGGGGTCAGCAGGGGCACCCAGACTGATCTGCGGCTACGCAGCTCCATACGCAACAAATATGTGTTCTGACACCTTTCAATACCAGCATGTATCAGTACCAGCATGAACATTCTCAGCAATTAGAGCTACAGTAGCTCGTCTATTGGACTGGACCACACGGGCCAGCCTTCACTATCCACGTGCATCTATGAGCCTTGGCCTTATGTTGAAGGTTCACTGCTTTTCCTTCCTTGGACCTCTTTTGATAGGTACTGACCACTGCAGACTGGGAACACCCCACAAGGGCTGCAGTTTTGGAGATGCTCTGACCCAGTCGTCTAGCCATCAATTTGGCCCTTGTCCAAGTTTCTCAGATCCTTACGCTTACCCATTTGTCCTGCTTCTAACACATCAACTTTGAGGACAGAATGTTCACTTGCTGCCTAATATATCCCACCCACTGACAGATGCCATGATAATGAGATTATCAGTTATTCACTTCACCTGTGAGTGGTCATAATGTTAAGGCTGATATGTGTATATTTTTCAAGAAACAAAATGTTTCAGTTTCAACATTTAATATGTTGTATTTGTCCCAACTTTTACGGGGTTGTAATAAAATGCAAAGGTTTCCATTCAAATATTTTTTGTTTTGTTATTTGTGTGCATCCAAATTTCTCATTATAGGCAAATGTACGGTGGCCCACGGGTGCACAACACAACATTAGCAATGAAAACACAAAAACATTAACAAAAATGAAACACAAAAACATTAGCGATGCAAACAAATGTTGAAACCACAACAAAAATGAAACATTTATAAAAACGCTGCATTTCAGAAAACAATCAACTAGTCACAACACCACAACATTAAGTGACAACACAACAGCATTACCTCACAACCAGGCTTGGAATTTTGTCATTTTAGGGGCAAGGTCATTTGGTCTTCGGTTTCACAAAAAAAATGTGGGCACAAAAGCCACATGCCAGGGCACAAAGGCCATTGAGTTAAATAAGAGGATTTGGAGCTTATAAAATAAACTACTTGACTTGTTGATTGTTACTATTATAACTGTCAGAAAGGGGCAGGCCCTTGACGAAGTCCAGGGAGATTTGCGACCATGGGCGAAGAGGGACAGGAAGCGGTTGCAGGAGACCGGCTAGGGCTTGGCGAAACCTCTTGTTTTGGGCACACACCGTGCAGGCGTATACGAAATAGGGGACGTCCACCCCCATGGTGGGCCACCAATACTGTTGACGGAGGAAGGCCAAGGTCTGTCGGGCGCCAGGGTGGCAGGTGAGTGTCGAAGAGTGGCCCCATTCCAGGACTCTGGACCGCGGAGCGCCTCCTTGTGTCGACCCCTTGGCAGGCAACTGCGTTCTGTAGGTGTTCCAACTCCGCTGGGTCCGACATGGCCAGATCGTTCTGACACAACGGTGAGCAAGCGGGGACCCAAATGTGGACACAGAGGCAGAGGAGGGCGGTCCAAAGTATTTATTGAATAACCAGGTAGTGGGCAGGCTCATAGTGGTGGACAGGCAGGGGTCGTTATCGGAAGGTCAGATGGTCGAAGGTACATGGGTAGCAGGCAGGCATGCGGTGGGGGACAGGCAGAAGTCGTTGTCGGGCGGTCAGATGGTCGAAGGTACAGGGGAGGGCAGGCAGGCTTGTAATCCAAAAAACAGGCAAGGGTTGCAACTGGGGAATAAAAGGACAGGTAAAGTGGATAATGCAACACATAGAACGCTGGAAACGACTGTACAAGACAAGACGATCTGGCTACTGCCAAACAGAGAACAGGGTCTAAATACACAGGGTTAATAGGGAACTGGGAACACCTGGTGAGGGGCGGGGACAAGACAACAGGTGAAACACATCAGGGCGTGACAATAACTGATTTTTTTTCCACATAAAAAGTTAAATTGTCATGTTTTAATCCTTGAAATTACATCTGCTCCACCTCAACAAACAGGCTACAGTATTGACAGTTAAGTAATAATAAGGATAGCTAGCCAGAGGCATAACATTACCTCAGTTACCCAAAAGTAAACCGTGAAGTATCCTTTAACATCACAATCACCTGCGCAAATGAGTACAACCTAAATAAAAAAATATACTGACTTTTTTGTGCGCCAAGCAAGTCATTCTTGTTTTCTAAAGCCGCGGTTCCACCACAGGAACCAGGTTCTAGAACCAGGAACTACATTTTACTCCCAAAACAGTCCCTGCTTGGGAGGTAGGACTTTCCCAGAGTGCCAGAACTGGGGTGGTGCTTGCGGTGCTGAACATTTCTGATTGGTCGAGTAGTGGTAGAGTTTACTTGCGTGGGTTTACAACCGCCATTTTTAAATGTCTGCAGCCGTCCTCAGTGTAGTAAAGGAGTTAATTGTGTTTACAAACAGAATAACGTTTTTATGGAGAAGAAATCGAACGATAGATGGACTGACGACTATGTCCAGGCTTTATTGTGTTTATGGACCAAATACAGTGGGAATTGGAAACGGCAATCCGTAATAATGTGTTTGTGAAAATACCCTGCAAGTTAAATGAGCTGAACATTTTTCACACTGGGAAACAGTGACGGGAGAAGCTTAAAAAATGAAAACAAGATTACAAGAAGCGGAACAAGATTACAAGAACATTACAGAAGTGGCTCTGACCGGCGGAGCAAGTGGTTTGACTGCCTAGATGCGTTGGTGGGTCAGAGGCCGGCCTTGTCTAGCGCTGGTGCAACGATTGACTCAGCTGCAGCGTTGTTAGAAGCAAAACTGGAAACAGGATAACCACTTGGTTTAAGGTAAATCACAATGTTTCACATGATGCTTGTTAAATGCATTACGTTATGCTTTGGAAAAGTCATGATATTTGATTTCTGTACAGGTCATGTTATTGATAGTCAAGGTATTGTTCCTCTAGCCATCGTGTTAGCCTAGCTTATGTCCCCCTATTATTGGCTAACCCCAGTTTTTATAGTGATGTATGGAGGTAAATATAATGTATGGAAATGTAAGTTGCAAATCGTGAAATTCGACTTTTGCAACAGACCAGACATCATCATGTAGGCTATTATCAGTTATCTGTCTTTTTTTCCTTATTCACCAGAAGGAATGAAAGGTATCTAAAACTTTCTAGTAAACACATAAGTGAAACTGTAATCAAGCATTTGTAACACAAATAAAGAGGAAATAAAACGTTATTGAACAAAATAGTAAGGCGGCCGATAATAGGGGTCGTATTTATTAGCCATGTTGCTAACCAACTAGCTGAAAATAGTAATATTTGCACTGACATTTCTGAAATGAGCACCCTTGTGCGCCCCTCTAGCATTTTTGTAAATTTTTTTTTTTTATTTGGGGATCATTTTGTCTGTGTTGCAGCTAGGGGCATGATTTTTTGGCAGAACTATTATTTTTTGTTACATTTTTGAAATCCAATGTCTTTAACTCTTTCATGTCTTTCATACTCTGTTTATGAATTTTGCACCCTCTTGACTCCTTCGTGGACAAAAATGTCCCATTGACTTCCATAAAAAATTTTTTTTATCTCACTGCCGTTAGAGTATAAAACCATGCATTCTGTAATGTAAGCATTCCATTTTGAAGAAAAAAAATATTCGAAATTTTGACTGTATTCCACCACACACACGCGCACGCGCACACACACACACACCAACACGCGCGTGCGCACGCACACACATATGCAAGCGCCCACACACGTACAGACGTGCGCGCGCACACATACACACAGGTGTGCACACCAAAATTCTTGGGGCACCTTGGTAGTCACATGGCTCAAAAAAATAAAAATACAATCATTTCTTCCATTGGCCTACAATGGGAAAATGGTTGAATCTGGTAGAAGAGTTTTTGTGTGCACGTGTGTGTGTGCGCATGTGTGTGTGTGTGCGCACGTGTGTGTGTGCGCACGTGTGTGTGTGCGCGTGTGTGTGTGTGTCCGCGTGTGTGTGTGTGTGTGTGTGTGTGTGTGTGATGGAATACAGTCAAAATTTCATCAAAATGAAATGCTTACATTACAGAATGCATGGTTTTATACTCTAATGGCAGTGAATCCTTAAAAGTATTGAATGTTTGGTTGTTTTGAGCAGGTTTCAAGTTGTTTAAGAGATTTATGAAAAGAAAAGCTGGAAAAAATATTAATGTATTAATATTTTATGTCAGTTTATTGTACGTGTACATTTTTGTCCACGAAGTTGTCCAAAGGGTAGTACATTTGAGGGGCACTCAAGGGTTAATAACATGCTAGATAACATTTGTATGTCTCTAATAATCACTAAACATTGACAACTTGACAAATGATTACTAAAAATATATTTTTCAAAACTGCTGTTGGCTATGCTGACTGTGCTTGTGTATTATTATTTTATTGAGGTGTGTTTGTGTTATTTTTCTTCTTAGGAAACAGGAAAAGAGACACAGACTGCCTTGACGCGCTGAGGACATGGACAACGCTAACCGGGCCGTCTTGCAGCGAGGACAGGAGCAAGGACCGCAGTATGCAGTATGCAGCTGCTATACTGAGGAAAATTGTCAGGCTGAGGAGAGTGGCGTAAAGAGCGATAAGGAGGTGAGAATTGGCATTCCTCGAGTCTCAGGCGGTAGAAACCATGTTATGTACATTAACCATGTATATTATTGCTTTATCTTCTTGCTATATTTTTTAAATTCTCACTACGTAGTTGTAGTTGCCATATCTAAATGTTCAATAATACTACCCAGATTTCTGCTAGTTAACAGTGCTCTTTTTATTTTGTATAGATAAATAAATAGTTTAATAATATGTGTGTATAGTGGCTGTTGGTGTGTGGGAGTACTGTTTTCAGATTTACACAGTCTTGATCACTGCTGAAACATTTATTACATCACAACCGATAAAGAACAAACATGTAAAACCAGGTGTACTGTAGAGGCAGAGGGGTTAGTCGCACATACAGGTCTAATGATGTACTTCAGACCTGTACGTGTGTCTAGCCCATTGGTCTCTACTGTGGATGGCAGTGTCCTGTCAGGCTGTCACCAGGGATTTGACCATGGTGCAGTCATTTAGTTTGAATGGGTACACAACAGTTGAAATCAACGGCACAGGTACAAAAATGTGTCCTTAGACAAATGAAAATTCTTTATCCACTAAGCTTCGATGAAAGTTGGAACCACAGTCTCCCACCACTCCGTTGTTATATTGTTCACCCAAACGGATAGAGAAACACGATGCAACATACAAAAAGGTCCCAATAATAAGTCAGTGTCGTTTACAATAACATTATTCCAAATTGTGATTTACTTAAAAGTATACACAGTGGATATAGAAAGTCTACACACCCTACACACCATGTTAAAATGCCAGGTTCTTGTGATGTAAAAGAATGAGACAAAGATTTTTCCACATTTAATGTGACCTATAAGGTGAACAATTCAATTGAAAAAAGTGTGCAGACCCTTAAACTAATACTTTGTTGAAGCACTTTTAGATTTTATTACAGCACTCAGTCTTTTTGAGTAGGAGTCTATTAGCATGGCACGTCTTGACGTGGCAATATTTGCCCACTCTTCCCGGTTCCAGCTGAAGAAAACCTGCTCCAAAGCATTATGCTGCCACAACCATGCTTCACTGTGGGTATGGTGTTCTTTGGGTGATGTGCAGTGTTGTTTTGCGCTAAATTCCTTTTGGAATTATGGCCAAAACGTTCAACCTTGGTTTCATCAGACCATAACACATTTTCCCACCTGCTTTTGGGAGACATGATGTTTGTTTCAGCCAGGCTTGGATGTTTTTCTTTGTAAGAAAAGGCTTCAGTTTTTGCCACCCTATCCCATAGCCCATTCATATGAAGAATACGGGAGATTTTTGTCACATGCAGCACACAGCCAGTACTTGCCAGAAATTCCTGCAGTTCCTTGAATGTTGCTGTAGGCCTCTTGGAAGCCTCTCTGTCCAGTTCTTGGTAATGTCTCTGTTGTGCCATATTTTCTCCACATGATGATGACTGTCTTCACCGTGTTCCATGGTATATCTAATGCTTTGGAAATTATTTTGTACCCTTCTCTAGACTAATATCTTTCAACAATGAGATGCTTTGGAAGCTCTCTGCGGACCATGGCTTTTGCTCTGAGATGCAACTAAGAAAATGTCTGAAATATCCTACAAGAACAGCTGAACTTTATTTGTGATTAATCAGAGTCACTTTAAATGATAGTAGGTGCGTAATGACTACTATTTAACATGAGTTTGAATGTGATTGGTTAATTCTGAACACAGCCACATCCCCAGTTATAACAGGTTGTGCACACTTATGCAACCAGGTTATTGTAAGGTTTTTATTTTTCATTTTTCCCCCTCGAATATTTCAGTTTGTTTTTCAATTGAATTGTACACATTAAAGGTCACATTAAAAGTGGAAAAAGGTCTGATATATCTTTGTCAAATTTTTTACCATCACAAAAAAAATGCATTTTAACAGGGGTGTGTAGACTGTTTTTATATCCACTGTAGGCCTACTGAACAAATCTTACCATTCTTATTCTTTGTGCGCGATGGTGTGAATCCGCGTCATCAGTCATCTCATGGTCAATTTCCGCAATAACTCATAAAATGTATTGTAACTCATCTAGCATTTCGGGCATTTTAAACATGCTTTGCTACTACTGCTCAATCTTTTCCACCACTGACTCAATGACCACATTTGCAAACCAATAAATCATGATCAACAGCAACACAACTTGAGTTTCCTCCCTGGTTGCTGTGGTGTTGCAGTGTTGCGTAAATAATGCAGATGCCTGTCTGTCGCTTTGTATAGCGTATAGTGCATACGTCATCAGACTAATTAGCCTAATCTTTGCGGATCTTTAGACATGCGGTGGAAACGCACACAGCAATGGACTGAAGGTACCCTTTAGTTCCTTGAGTAGCTGTTTCTGGGACTCAAAGTTCGGGGGAATTTTTGGTGGAAACGCGGCTTAATATTTCACCACAATTGCGGCCAGGTCGAGTAATGTCAAACCTAATGTTACATCTCGTTGTTTTCAAAAAGCATTCAGATTTAATCAGCATCTTGTGAGCAACATTAAAGAAAAATTGCTGGGTCACGAAAAAAACAACGTATTACTTCAAAACTGACATAAATGTAGTATATTCCTTGTTTAAGAAAATGAATCTCTCAAGACATTGACAACCGTATTTGATCATATTTAAGTGTTATTTCAATAAAAAGTGGGTATTAAAACACCTTCCAAGGACAAAATTCAGACAATGCCAATGACTGAATATGGAATACATATTGCCTCATAGCTCATAAACTATTGAATATTCCATAGAGAAAGCAATGTAGGAAATGTTCAGGATAGTGGGCAGAGTAAGACAAACCTGTCTCATCATGGGGAATGGTGTGCTACACCTAGTAACTCAATATTTCCCACACCCTATTGGAGGAAGTGTTCAGGAGAGTCTGTAGAGTGATTATATGCGAAGAAATCAAGGGGCATGGTGTATTTGCAATTGTTGCTGGCATTTTACTGCGCTTATACCATTGGCCACAATGTAACTCAACGGATATGAAATACATATTGACTCATACAGAAAAAACGATTCTATAGGCCGCAGTGAATGTATGTAGGAAATGTTCAGTAGAGTGGATAGAGTAATTATATGCAAAAAAATCAAGGGGCACTGTGTATTTGCAATTTTTGCTGGCATTTTACTCCATCCATACCATTGGCCACAATGTAACTCAATGGATATGAAATATATATTACTCTGTACAGAAAAAACTATTCTATACTCCACAGTGAATGTATTGTAGGAAATGTCAAGGAGAGTCTATAGAGTGATAATGTGCAAAGGGACACTGTGTATTTGCAATTGTTGCTGGCATTTTACTCTGCCCATCCCATTGGCCACATTCCAAATTGCTGAACAGCCTTCAATTTAGATATATTATTCCTTTTGTTAATGGAGGTGATAATCAGCACTTGTTGATTACTTAACAATTCAGTGAACGATCTAATTTAGTAGTCAATTACATATATTAACTGTTCATTAGCCTGTTGTACCACCATTAGAGATGTAGGTGAGCCCAAAAGACTGTTTACATTTTCATACTTTTCAGATAAGCAAAATTATTTTACAACAAAATCACATCATAACCAATTTCCAACTATTCCATACTAGAACAAGTTCAATTTCAACTCTATTAGAAGGATATATTTTATTACAACTACATTCAAACCATTATGTATTTGTCCTTATATTGAAAGATACATGTTTCTATTGAGAAGTAGGAAGGCTTGTATTGTATATGAGTATTCAGTACGGTCTGTGGACTGTAGAGAAAATAATAACACTTTATAATCTTCTTGCTTGGGTCCAGGCATTGTCTCAGACCCCCGGTGGTCCAGTACCTCCTGCCAGATGGTAACAGAGCAGATGTCTTGGATGTCCTTATGTAAGATTAGGGTCAGGATATCAGCACCTGAAATACAACAAACATTCTGAGAGTCATAGTGCAAGTGCACATTATTGCAGCCTAATCTTCTTGTAATAATGTACATGGAAGACATTTTTCATGGCGTTCACCATCTGCTGAATATGTTCTGACATTAATGCAATAACCTTTTCTCTGAAAATTCATATAAAATAGAACTTCTCATGTTGTTTTGAATGAATAAATTAATGTTATCTCAAAATAGGATTGTTTTAGCGAACAAGCACACATAAGGACCCCAACGATGATAAAATTCATATTTCAGAAAAATGTCCACAACCTTTGCATGTAAAGCTATATACTGTAACACCAGATACTTCAGTAGTGGGTGAAGTATCCCCTGCAGTTTTTTCTCATACTGCTTTAAGGAGTCCATGTCAGGCTGACCATTGATGGGGATCTGGGTGTTGCAGATGACGCTACCATTGACAGCACCTTGTAAATTATTAGAATATTTGAGGTTAAAAAGTTAATATTTTTAACAGTGGATAATATTGAACTTGCATTACTAGTAATTAAAGAAATGAACTTAAATTATTAGATAGCTTACAATTTGGACCCCAGCCAATGAGGTCTAGTTGTACCGATGACATGTATTTCCTCAAACAAAGGGTCATTGATCAGGCTCAAAATCATTGCTCAAATGACACTGCTCGTAGGGCCGGAAGGCCCTGGACATCTCCCTTCTGTCAGTCACACCCAGATCCCATGTTTGGGTTTCATACTCCAGGGCCAGCAGTTCTTGGTAATTTAGGTCCTTTTTTCCCATCAATGCAGTGTGGAAAATCAAGGACAAATATCTGAAAATAATTTGATGTGGTACTGACAGAATTTAGTAATTTACAGAGACGTCTAGGAAATTGCACATTTCATTTACAGTAACATGTTAATACAACTAGCAATGTGATGGTCCCTTCCTGAAGGGGCTATTCCACTTCATGTTTTCTGTGTTTCCTTGTCTTGTCCTTGTATGGTCTTTCCTGTTCTTGTTTCTGTTCAACAGTATATTCAGTTCACCTGTGTTTTAGCCCCCACCTGTTTCTGTTCTCCTCGTTTTCTCAGTGTATTTAGTTCAGCCCTTTTCTCCTTGTCCTTGTGGGTCATTGTGTGTGCGCGCACAGGTTATGTACGCCTTCCTGTGCGCGCAGGTTATGTACACCTTCCTGTGCTCCTGTGCTCCTGTGCTCCTGTGCTCCTGTGCTCCTGTGCTCCTGTGCTCCATTGGACTTATCGTAGTGCCCGGCACTCAGTTTAAGTTCTTCGTTATTTTTTGGTTCAATAAAAGGGGTAAACCTTCAAACTTCTGCACTTGCCTCCGTCTCCGTCTCTAACCACGTGACAGAATGACCCACCGACCAAAAAGGAGGCAGCAGAAGTGGACGGTAGGGGAACTCCTCGGATGGCCGGATTCAGACTCCGAGGAGGAGGACCCCTACCGTCACCCCCTGGACCGCTGGATCCCCCGGTGGCCATCACCGAGCGCAGGCCCGCGTCAGCCACGGCAAAGCCGACCCAGAGAACTGACCACCAGAGACCCATTCCGGTCGGCACCCTGTCTCATTCCCCAGGTTCCCCGAGCGGCCTGGCGTGGTAGCAGGCTGGCCATTCGGCGTACCCCGCTACCCACTCCTGTCCCGCGGTCAGCCCCGGTCCCTACTCCTGTCCCGCGGCCTGCCCCGGTCCCTACTCCTGTCCCGCGGCCTGCCCCGGTCCCTACTCCGGTCCCGCGGCCTGCCCCGGTCCCTACTCCGGTCCCTACTCCGGTCCCGCGGCCTGCCCCGGTCCCTGCCCCGGTCCCTGTTCCAGCTCCGCTACCGGTTCCAGCCCCTGCTGCCCTGGAGAGGCAGCCAGCGCCCCCTGCTGCCCTGGAGAGGCAGCCAGCGCCCCCGGCTGCCCTGGAGAGGCAGCCAGCGCCCCCGGCTGCCCTGGAGAGGCAGCCAGCTCCCCCGGCTGCCCTGGAGAGGCAGCCAGCCCGGCGGCCCAGTGTCCGCCAGCTCCCCCGGCGGCCCAGTGTCCGCCAGCTCCCCCGGCTGCCCAGTGTCCGCCAGCTCCCCCGGCTGCCCAGTGTCCGCCAGCTCCCCCGGCTGCCCAGTGTCCGCCAGCTCCCCCGGCTGCCCAGTGTCCGCCAGCTCCCCCGGCTGCCCAGTGTCCGCCAGCTCCCCCGGCTGCCCAGGGTCCGCCAGCTCCCCCGGCTGCCCAGGGTCCGCCAGCTCCCCCGGCTGCCCAGGGTCCGCCCGAGCCGCCCCAGGAGGATTGGTGGCCCGAGCCGCCCCAGGAGGATTGGTGGCCCGAGCCGCCCCTGGAGGATTGGTGGCCCGAGCCGCCCCTGGAGGATTGGTGGCCCGAGCCGCCCCAGGAGGATTTGTCGCCCGAGCCCGCCCTCATCCCGCGGCGCCCTCTCCTGCCCGGACACCGCCGCCTCGTCCCGCGGCGCTCTCTCCTGCCCAGGCGTCGCCGCCTCGTCCCGCGGCGCCCTCTCCTGCCCAGGCGTCGCCGCCTCGTCCCGCGGCGCCCTCTCCTGCTCCCCTCAGCCGGCTCCTGCTCCTCAGCCGGCACCTCCGCCGGACCCTGCTCCTCAGCCGGCTCCTCCGCCGGCCCCTGCTCCTCAGCCGGCTCCTCTGCCGGCCCCTCAGCCGGCTCCTGCTCCTCAGCCGGCCCCTCCGCCGGTCCCTGCTCCTCAGCCGGCCCCTCCGCCGGCTCCTGCTCCTCAGCCGGCCCCTCCGCCGGCTCCTGCTCCTCAGCCGGCCCCTCCGCCGGTCCCTGCTCCTCAGCCGGCCCCTCTGCCGGCCCCTGCTCCTCAGCCGGCTCCTCCGCCGACCCCTGCTCCTCCGCCGGCCCCTGCTCCTCCGCCGGCCCCTGCTCCTCCGCCGGCTCCTCAGCCGGCCCCTCAGCCGGCTCCTGCTCCTCAGCCGGCCCCTTCGCCGGCCCCTGCTCCTCAGCCGGCCCCTCCGCCGGCCCCTGCTCCTCAGCCGGCCCCTACGCCGGCTCCTGCTCCTCAGCCGGCTCCTCCGCCGGCCCTTGCTCCTCCGCTGGCTCTTCCGCCGGTCACCATGGCTCCGGAACCTCCGCCGGTCACCCCGGCTCCCGAAACCCCGCCGGTCCCCCCGGCTCCCGACGCCCCGCATGGTCCCGGCCCGCTTCCGACCCTCCCCGGTCCCGGCGTTCCCTGCTCCCGCCTCCCGGCTGGGGCTCCTGGGTCCTTGGGGCCGCCGGATCGGGGCTCTGCTGGGGGTCTCCCTTGTGTTCCGGTCCCTGGTCCCCGTCCTGGGGCCGTGTCTCCGCCTTGGTGCCCTGCCCGTCCCCCCCTTTGGGCGTTTGGGCGCGTCCGGGGGTCCGCGCCTTTGGGGGGGGGTACTGTAGCATTTTAAGTTGCTTTTCAAGTTGCTTACAACGGATGCCTTTAGTCGAAAAATCAAGTGAACTCATCCAACGTAAGAGTATAATTAAATTATTATTAAAAAAACTTACATTGGTGAATTTAAATTGCGTTTATATTGGTTGGGATTTTTTAAATTTTGTGCCAGTTTCCGGTCCCGCATATTACAAACCAATAGCGATAATATTGCTAGCGCTTTGTCCGGCTATGTCGCTGTTTTTTACAAAGTGTCTCCAGGACTTGCCCAAACTTAACATTAATGAAGTACATCGAATAGTTAAATTCGCCTCAGAGACTCCAGCTAGCAAGAAGGAAAATGGGTTCAAAATGAATATAGGAAGCTACATAGACAACTATTAAGGTAAGTGCGAAGGCAATAACAGTTTTGCAATTATACATTATTATTATTTAACACTTAGCTACTCAGTAAATGTAACATTGATATTAACTAGTTATGTTAACTAGTTAGTTAAGAAAGCTATGTTAGCTATCTGACAGGGAATCTAGCTGAAAGTGTTTGTATTTGTGTAAGCTTGAATTATAATTATGCTGGCGAGCAATAATACCTAACAATACGTTTATTTCTTTAATTCTGCACAGTATCTAACAAATATACACTGACAGGGAAGGCTGCCTGTCAGAGATCCATGAGGAAGCACAAAAGCCGCACAGTATGCGAGTAGGGAAAGATGATAGATACTGTAGATCCTTGCGACATTGCTAAGAAAACATATTCTGTATAACGCTGTCATTCTGGTAAACATAGAGTTGTGTTCAAAGGTTTGCATACCCTTGGAGAATTAGTAATATATGTAGCATTTTTAACGAAAACATGAGTGAGCAGGCAAAACTCACTTTTTTTTATTTCTTATGGGATTCGTATTCAACTGTTGGTTATAATAGAAAGGCACAGTCATAAAACAGAACAGAATGTGGGTGGATTGATTTCCTGCCTGTTGGGCCCTGTCCGGGGCCTCCCCCAGATAGGGCCACAGTGTCACCGGACCCCCCGGTCTCAGCCCTAAGGTCTTACACTGCTATATTATTGTGCTGGGGGAGTAGGGTCAGTTCTCCTACTCCACTATAAGTCCTTGTAGATCTAAGAAATGCATTTTCAAAATGTTCCCTGTCTCCTGCTGTTTTAAACATATGAGGACATGAGGTCCTGGCCCACACTGAGAAGTACCTGGCTTGAAAGACCCGTTGCTGTCCCTGTCCAAAGTCCTGGTTATGTTGCAGATCAAGACGATACCTGACGATTTCAGCTGCCACTGTGCTGACACCCACCCCCTCCCTTCCTGTCCTTGTCCATCTGGTCATGCTTCCGACCTGGACTAAGTTTAAATGGACTCTGGACTCAGCCCACATGCATTTATTAATTATTACAATTTGCACTCTTAATATGTTCACCCGGCACAGCCAGAATAGGACTGGTCACCCCTCTGAGCCTGGGTCCTCTCTAGGTTTATTCCTAAATTTCAGCCTTCTTAGAGAGTGTGGCAAAGAAGTGTCCCCCGCGGGTTGGGTGGGTGCTAAGCCTGGAATGTATTGTGATCCTAGCAACGCCTCTGGTCAAGGATATTGTTTTCATTTTGTTTCACTAATAATTAATTACTGTGATAACTTTGATGGACCACAGCTGGATCATCTTCATGGTTCTATAAAATAATTAGCGAACTATCTTTTTTCAACAGATTATATGCTTCATATTGTGTTTATCTCCTAAAAAAAGGAATTTCATGAATAAGATTGCAATACTAAGTTTAGAAGTAAAACTGATTTTTTTGCGCTGCATGTGATCAACTATGTTATCAACATTACACTTCATTCTCATTGTTAAGTTCATTCTCAGGGAGCATCAACCTTTATCTAGGGGTATCACCCATTAAGAGTGATTTGGTCTGCCTGGGTATCTCTGGCTGTTGCAATTATTACATTGCCTGATCAAAATAATTTGAGCCACATCGCAATTATTTTTATAGACAACAATCTTTTTGCACAATGTTTTGATTTAAGAATCATGTTTCCAATCAGAATAACGGATTTTATATTTACTGTACACCTGAATTCATTAATACATGTGGTTAAAATGTTTTTATCATGTGTCTAATAGTTCATTTTAATAATAATATAGTGTCCCACTTTACCCAACAAAATGTCCCACTCTAACAAAGAATAGCCTACATAGAAGGATTATTTCTAAGAACAGGCAATAATATTTTAATTTGTTTATTAGGCACTACAAATGTACTAAATGAAAATTACACAACACTTAAATTATTCAAAATAATTCCATTAGAATTTCCATCTCATTTTGATGATGTACAAGGTAAAATAAGAGACACTGTTGACCAGTTTACTACGATCGAAGGATATCGGCATGAATAGCCTTACAAAGGCCTAAAGCAGGTTTGCGTACAAAGGCCTAAAACAATAAATGTGATGAAAGAATAAAGGAAAGGATGATTTACATTAGCCTACCCTGTCACAGTGCCACCCGTGATCAAGCCAGCCTCCGGCTGCTGGCATCACTTTCACGGTGCCGCATTCACTGTGCCGCAATCATGGTCTCCACTATTAAGCACACCTGTTCCTGATCACATCACCTAGGACTTCCCATCATTATGCACACCAAATCCTCATTACTAGGCCTACAGCTAAGGAAAACTGTGCACCAACTCCAGCATATGACTCCGAAATGTCTAGGCAAAGCAAACATATCCCGGTCGGGTTAAAAAAATCTAGTGATTGTGCAACTGAGGCCTGCAAATCAGGTTCAGTAAATGATCCGAGCCAATAGTATCCAGTAAACCAGTGGCATCGCTTGACCTGGGCATCCGGAGCTAAAGCCCCAGATCTTCTATGAATAGCTCTGGATCTGAAATTGACCAAAAATAATAATAATAAAAACAAGAAACCATATAAGCCTAGTTCAGACAGCCCGCAATAGAAAGTGTAGCCTTCTTGAGATCCGAACCCGGGTCACCCATGTGAAAAGCTGTGTCGTTAATCACTACACCACAGAGCTATACATTTTCCACCTGTCAGTATAGCCTCTTGTCTATACTGACACCTGGCTTCTGTATATCCTGAACAAATCTTCTTTTGCCACTGGCAGTTTTTATAGTTAATTGGCCATTCCTGAATGACATTGAACGTTTCTGTCTACGTTTACCGACGCCACAAATAGCATCTATGTATGGCATTTGCCATTGGCCGTTTTAACAGTGTATTAGCCTGTAATAAGCTTTACCGGTATCTACTAACTTACTGGAATAGTCATAAGAATTGAGCAATTGCTAGCGAGTCTGACAAAGCTATTTCATTTCATGGCATATGAAAATATTTTTTTCTTTAATGGCAAAACAACATACTTTTGTCTTTCATTCATTAATGACATTTATACAGTAACTATCAATAAATGTGTGTTTGATGTTTTACAACGCCTGATGAGCAACCCAGACTAGTGTTATAACAGGTGGGTTATGTTTGATGTTTAGCAAATGGGTCTTAGGGTTCCGGAATGTTACATTTTAGGGATGTCCCGATCAGGTTTTTTTTGCCTCTGAGTCCGAGTCATTTGATTTTGAGTATCTACCGATACCGAGTCCCGATCCGATATTTCTATAATATATAAAGAAAGAATAAACTGATCCAGGATGTTCCTTATTTTTTATTTAATTCACCTTATTTTAACATTCAACAACTCGGTTAACAAACAGAGCACTTCTGTGAGGTAGCTTGAACAATCAAGTAATAACATAAATTCCTCACTTTTGGACTTTAGTGCAACAGTAAATGTAAAAAAAGTCTAATATAAAAACATATAGCACCTCAACTTAAAATACCCGTCAGGCATGTAAAAAAATACAAAAATAAAAGTGCCACAGTGTTTGCAAAGCCAGTAATGTGCTTTTAGGTTACGAAGGCAAATGGCAGGTCACTCATTGCCATCATTTGTGCTATCTTGGCTGTGATGTCCTGCGCCTTCGCGCTGTCACTGGGCATTTTTTCTTCTTCTCATCTCATCTTCATCCGCTTATCCGTATTGGGTCGCGGGGGCAGCAGCTCCAGCAGGGGACCCCAAACTTCCCTTTCCCGAGCCACATTTGCCAGCTCTGACTGGGGGATCCTGAGGCGTTCCCAGGCCAGTGTCGAAATATAATCTCTCCACCTGGTCCTGGGCCTACCCCGAGGTCTCCTCCCAGCTGGACGTGCCTGGAACAACTCCCTAGGGAGACGTCCTTGGGGCATCCTTACCAGATGCCTGAACCGCCTCAACTGGCCCCTTTCGACGGAAAGGAGCAGCGGCTCTACTCTGAGTTCCTCACGGATGGCTGAGCTTCTCACCCTATCCCTAAGGGATTTTTTCTCTCCTCTTCAAACTCTCCTGCAGCGTGAGCTGACCCGTCTTCAGCTGGGTTGCCTGGGTAAACTCGCTGTATTGTGTCGGGTGTTTGTTTTTGAGGTGCCGTATCAGGTTTGTTGTGTTAAATGTAGCCTTTTCCTTTCCACCTCTTGCAATCCCAAGTTTACATATCTCACAGTTTGCTATAGCAATGTTGTTGTCATCAACTTTATAATACCTCCAGACCGCAGACATACGTGTTCTACTTGGTTCCGTGTTCTACTTTGCCGGCATTTAACCAATATTGCCTCTACAACAAAATGATGTCATGCCTCACGCATTTCTTTTCTGTGTGGAGACAAAAGGGTCTAACTCTGTGCCACCGCATAACTATAGATGTGTTAAAACATTATGAGAATATACACTCACCTAAAGGATTATTAGGAAATAAATATTGTGTTTCTTAAAAATGGACCCCAAGGGCAACAAACACAGTGAAAAGAGGATGGGGCTGAAAATGGAGCCTTGAGGGACCCCACAGGTGAGAGGGGCCATAGTCTAAGAATATTCGGCTAGATGAACCAAGAAGCTCTATCAGGTATGACTGAAACCATTTCAGGGCAGTACCTTTGATGCCTACACACTGTTCAAGGCGTGATATGAGGATCCTATGAGCCACAGTGTGAAAGGAAGCAGTTAGGTCAAAAAGCCCCAGACTTACCTTAATCAACAGTTACAAGAAGGTAATTAAAAACTCTTAAAAGCACTGTTTTGGTACTATGACGTGGTTCAAAACCAGACTGAAACTTCTCCTGGATACCATGATTATCTACATATATTTTCAGTTGATTAAGAACTAATCCCTCTACTACTTTAGAGAGAAAAGGTAGCGTAGAAATAGGCCTGAAGTTAGAGCGAACATAAGTATCCGGATTTATGTTTTTGATAAGAGGCTGCACTACAGCATGGAACACACTCTGAAGTATTAATCAGAATAAGAATACTGGACCCAACTGTATTAAAAAACATATTTTAAAAGACTAGGGGACAGTTTCTAGGCCACATCTTATGAACTACCTTTGATAATAAGGAGAGTGATACAGGCTCAAACTGATCGAAGACAGCTGGGTATGTAGGAGGAACAGAAGGGTCTAAGGCAAAGGAGGTCGGTAAAGATCAGTGAAGCGGCATGGACCAAGGTTCCTGTGGTCCACGCCACCTCGGCAGACCTGTATCTGCCAGGGTAGAGGAAGCTTGGTCGGCAGGTAGGGAACAACAATCGGAACAGGAACGACAGCCCGGATCCAACAACCTCTAAATATCCGGTGAATACGGGACAACGGGAAGACGGTACCATCCAGTGCTACCCAGCAAGCAACACGCTGTGGTCGGGCCACTGGTGGGCCACTTGCATTACAATGCCTTCTGACAATACCCTGATCAGAGGCTCACCAGCGGCCTGATGGTGGCTAGCCACTTTTTTTGCAATAAACCTAGCGGGATGCCTCATGCCCCAATATAAGGTTTTATTTAAAATAATAAAACTTTGGTCATCACAAACAATAATTAACTTAATTAAATCTACATTTATTTAAAATAGTGCAAAAATATGTGCATTATACTGCAAGCATACAAAATAAACATGTGTAAATGAATTGAATTCAATAAATAAAATAAAAGCATGTGCAATATACATCTGTCCAGCAACAGATATAGACAAATCACAGTATTTGAATGTGAAAAAGTATTAAAAAATTAAATAATACAATATTAAATAAGCAAGGGATGGAATCCAAGCGTTGGGGCGTAGTGGTTTTGTGCTGGAGCTGTGTCATTCATATTCACGGCAGGTCCCTTGTACCCCTGTGACAACTTCTCTCACCTGCACAGTCAGCTGCATCTTTCTGGTACCTGGTGATCTAGTCCTGGACAGCCTCGTCAGTGGCATCCCGGTTGGAAGGATTCTTCCTTACTGCTCCTGTAAAACAGTAATCAGATATTGTACTTAATTGGTCTGACATGTTTTTAAAAAAAAGTCATAAATTAACAACAAGAATCTAATAACGATGAACAAAATAACTTACTTTGAAGAGTAGTCCTGAGAAAAAGCTTAGTGATGGGCACTCTGAATCACGAAAGTGAACTGAATTATTCAATACAGTTCTTTGAAAAGATCCGGATCATTTGAATCACTGATTCATTTAATGAATATTTTTGTCCAAGCTCTTAATTCCCTCTCTATACCATGGTGGGACCTTGTTGTTTTATATAATAGCATAATAAACACACACCTAAAGGATTATTAGGAACCCCCTTTCGCCTTCAGAACTGCCTTAATTCTATGTGGCATTGATTCAACAAGGTGCTGAAAGCATTCTTTAGAAATGTTGGCCCATATTGATAGGATAGCATCTTGCAGTTGATGGAGATTTGTGGGATGCACATCCAGGGCAAGAAGCTCCCGTTCCCCCACATCCCAAAGATGCTCTATTGGGTTGAGATCTGGTGACTGTGGGGGCCATTTCAGTACAGTGAACTCATTGTCATGTTCAAGAAACCAATTTGAAATGATTCGAGCTTTGTGACATGGTGCATTATCCTGCTGGAAGTAACCATCAGAGGATGGGTACATGGTGGTCATAAAGGGATGGACATGGTCAGAAACAATGCTCAGGTAGGCCGTGGCATTTAAACGATGCCCAATTGGCACTAAGGGGCCTAAAGTGTGCCAAGAAAACATCCCCCACACCATTACACCACCACCACCAGCCTGCACAGTGGTAACAAGGCATGATGGATCCATGTTCTCATTCTGTTTATGCCAAATTCTGACTCTACCATCTGAATGTCTCTACAGAAATCGAGACTCATCAGACCAGGCAACATTCTTCCAGTCTTCAACTGTCCAATTTTGGTGAGCTTGTGCAAATTGTAGCCTCTTTTTCCTATTTGTAGTGGAGATGACCCGGTGGGGTCTTCTGCTGTTGTAGCCCATCCGCCTCAAGGTTGTGGGTGTTGTGGCTTCACAAATGCTTTGCTGCATACCTCGGTTGTAATGAGTGGTTATTTCAGTCAAAGTTGCTCTTCTATCAGCTTGAATCAGTCGGCCCATTCTCCTCTGACCTCTAGCATCAACAAGGCATTTTCGCCCACAGGACTGCCGCATACTGGATGTTTTTCCCTTTTCACACCATTCTTTGTAAGCCCTAGAAATGGTTGTGCGTGAAAATCCCAGTAACTGAGCAGATGTGAAATACTCAGACCGGCCCGTCTGGCACCAACAACCATGCCACGCTCAAAATTGCTTAAATCACCTTTCTTTCCCATTCTGACATTCAGTTTGGAGTTCAGGAGATTGTCTTGACCAGGACCACACCCCTAAATGCATTGAAGCAACTGCCAGGTGATTGGTTGATTAGATAATTGCATTAATGAGAAATTGAACAGGTGTTCCTAATAATCCTTTAGGTGAGTGTATGTATCAATATAATCATCACCGGATCATGAATCATTAATGCATTAATGAAAGGTACTCAAGAAGTGTAATGAAAAATGCATGGGTAAATCAAGTATAATAATCAAGTCACACACAGGGCCCTAATGGCTATGTTTATACATCTTCTGAAAGCCTGCGCCACCAATATTTAACAGGTAACGGATCTTGGACGGTTGCGAGACAATGGTGACGAATGGGGAGAGAGATCCGCCCAAGAATTAGCATAAGGGGTGGCCAGGAGAGTTGTGCAAGATATCACTGTATAAAAGTGTGTGTCCTGAGTTGGCAAGACAGTTGTTCCTGTAGGTCAACTCGGCTTTTATGATTGCTCATTAAAAGTCTGATTTGAATCCACAAACTCCTGTTTTGTCGCATCTTTTTGAGTTGTTGTATCCTTTTTGGCGGGAAGACATATTTTTCCATGACACAATCTATGAATCAGATTATAGTAGACAATATTCCTCAGATTTGAATGTTTTATTCTGGCCATATAAATACAGAAGTAGGCTTGAACAATGGCCTCCTAGTGGCCATTCTTATTTTTTTTCCCATTCCTCACAGCACTGCAACTTGCCGCGGTATAACCAGGCATACCGTGGCATTCCTCATTGCAGACCACCCCCTTGGCGCTGCAATAAACGAGCAACATCTGTACATCACTTCCATTAGATGGCTACAAGTTTCAATCTTCTCAGTGTGTCTACGTCCTTACTCATCAAGAGCAGCTCCACGTCAAAGCATCACAGACAACCTATGAGATGTCACACACAATTGAGGCTGGTACAAGGGAGCAACAGCACCGAATGGCATTAGCTTAGGAAAAGGAGAATAAAATCCACACGTTTCCAAGAGGTTTGTCATGTACGAGAGGAGGCATCCACTGACCACCTAGTGGAACAGATGTTCAAGGGATCTGGTATGCGGACCATGGAGATGAGAATGGGGCTACACATGGTAACTACTTCCCATGTGGCTTTGTAGTCAACCCAGATTCCCCATGGTTAGGATTGGCTCCAGATGGCATCATATTTGACCCAAGTGTGAGCTCCCACTTGTCTTGGAGTCTTGGAGGCTAAGTGGTCAAATGTACTAAGTTATATGGACTGCCCCTCCCCGACGATATAGAATGGAGAGCTGAAGTTGAAGAGATCACATGCTTACTGCTGGCAGGCGCAAGGTCAAATCCTTCTAACAGGTTGTAGCTGGTCATCTGTGGTCAGGAGGTTATTCTAGTTGAAAGGATATATAAAGATCTTCAGGTTTCAAACACAATTAGAGAGAAGGTTGACCACATAGTAGTTTTTACAAATACTTGCAGAAAAGTCTCGCAACTAAATGTATCGCCCTGCTTGGTTTCCAGTTTCCAGTTCACTTGTTACAAATGTTAAGAAATTTCAATTTTCAAGTATTAGTGTTCCCGTAAAGAAAAAACAAATATGGATTGTATGAAGAATGTATTTGAATGAGTATCATTTCAACAGTTCAACAAATAACACAGTTAATATTTATTTATAAATGTATATCTATTACATGTATAATACATTGACATGCTGTTGAATCTTTCATTTTGTCTGTTTGGTGTTAACTAAAACAAATGTTCTTATTAAGGCCAATACAAGATCTATACAAACAACTGATATGCAGTGCAGTGTTACAAGTTATTGATACATTTCATCCACAAATTATACTTTCCAAATATTGACTTTTGCAAAGTAACCTACAACCTATTGGTAGGCACAAAATCAGGTAATTAAATGATTATTGGATATTACACCTCACTCTGCAGGAGTAGGGAAGATGGAGTTAATTGCAACCTTAGTGTCTGGATATTCATTGAATTTGGGTGGCAGGTTGGCTGTGATGGTATCCTTGGGGATCCATATGCATACTGACCCAAGCAGGAAGTAGAGGAAGTTGGCCCAAGAGATGATAATCTGGCTCACTGTTTACTGGTGGATGTTAAAACGATGGGCCAAATCCTTCTGTTTCAGACCCAGTGAAAGGAGGGTGTTGGTTGCAAATCTAGAGAAGGAAACAGATCAGGGGTATTACAGTGCATAACTAAAGCTAATACAATATTCATTTAATAGGCTTACATTTGGTATGATTTGGTGTCCTAGTTCTGAATAAAACAGAAGGAGATACAGGAGAACTTTGGGATTGCTGTATAGTAAATAATTACTGTACCTTGTGTAAAAACCTATGTCATTGTCAGATCCCAATAAACCACTGTAAACGAAAGTGGTGTTGTGTTGTCAGGTTTTCCAGATTTGTTTGAAGCTCCTGAATTTCTCTTGCTTGCTCCTGGTTTGCCATTATTAAGGCCATATCCAGGGCTGCGGGATCAGGTCCTGCACAGTAATCATGTGTCTAAATTGGATCAGAAACTGCACAGAAATGTAAACTTTCTAATTGCAAAAAAGTAGTCTGATAAGTGTAGCTAGCTAAAAATAAAAACAAATAACGTAAGAACGCCCAAAGTCATTCCCCTGGTATGAAATGAAATGTGTATTTTGTTGGAATCCCAACTAATTCCACTTGGCACTGCCCCTAGGGGTCTGGAGCACTTCCATTTAGAGCAACTTGAAATGCAGCGTTTCTGCAAATGTTGTTGTGTTTTGGGCTAATGCTGTTGTGTTCTTGACTGATGCACTTGTGGTGTGACCCAATGTTGTTTTTTGTGAGGTAATGCTGTTGTGTTGTCACATAATGTTGTGGTGTTGTGAGAAGTTGATTGTTTTCTGAAAAGCAGCGTTTTTATAAATGTTTCATTTCTGTTAATGTTGTTGTCTTTTCAATTTTTGTTTGCATCGCTAATGTTGTGTTGTGCACCTGTAGGCCACAGTACTAGTGTATGTGCATGCATTTACAATCCATTTATTACAACAATTGTAAAAACACACATTTACTATCTGTCAGAGATCTTCACTGTGCTATTAGAAAGCTAACTTTAATGGCTCTACAACATAATATGTTCTAATACATTTTTCAAATACAATAATTGTTTCAGTTTCTCAAGAAAAGGAAACACTATCTTCCAGTTTAGTAACAACAATGAATATAAGTTGCACTGCTTTATAGCTATTTTAGGCACAACTTACTGCATTATTTTTTTGTCTCTTAGTGGTCACCAAAAGACAAGGCAAGTCTTACTTTGCAACCCTTGGTAGCAATAATGGTAAGGTACAAGAAAAAACTAAAAATGTAACCTTCTTTAATTTATACTTTCTCTGACAAAACTAATGCCATAGCTGAACACAGTAAGCTTGGGAATAAATAGCCTGAAGGATGATCAAAACATTTTTTTTCTTCTAAAGCAACACTGTAATTTCCCTAGCTTTCTTTACCTTTGGTTTTGGAGAACTGCCACAGTGGAAAATGTGTTGTGAGACCCACTGGAGACAGAGAAGGGGAGAGACAACGACCACAGGCAACAACCCAGTCCTGCTGTGTCAAGACGTAGGCTCTACCCTCTGTCCAATATCTGGTGGGTTTTTCTCAAAGACTCAATTACAATATAATACAAATATAGAATTGTATACCTCCCAAATAACATTGAGGTCCCTGGCCAATAGGCTCTAGCACATGTAGTGGTAGAGAATTCTCTAGATTATATATACCTTACAGTTAGCCATCCCTGACATAAAATACATCTAAAAATTATTAATATAAGTGTTTGTAAAATAGCTTCATAATATGAAGGGAGTAATAAATGGACTTATGTGATGGTTAATAATTATTTATAATATCCTCAATCTCTGGCAAGGTAACTTGCAATTCAGGTATACTTCCACAATTGGACCATGCTTATTTCTCCAAAAATCATGACATTTTTCAAAAGAGAAAGCACACGTTTATACACGAAACTTTAGTTCCATTCGTGACCTAAAGTCAACCATAAAAAATAAAGTGATATTAGCTCAATGGTCTGTACTATTACTACATTTTGGATCAAGAACAGGACTTGGTTAATGCCACATGACACCTCCTGGCACCCTACCTGTTTTGCACAGGGACCATTGTGTTTTTTTAACAGATCCTGTACATTAACCTGTGATTGTATTTTTATTTAGATGTCAGTTAAATTAGAAAGACTTCTAAGCTGCATTGTGGTATTTATGTTGTAGTTTTTTTTAACATTGTCACATTTACTCACATACTAGACTTTAGTAGCTTAAAAACATGCAACTAGATTTAGAAGTGTGAATGTTATAAATAAAAGCAATATAAACATTGCTATGGTGAGATTGTGTTAATACCAGCCTTATTCATTTAAAAACATCAGGAACATTTAACTGGTCCATTTCAGACTTTAATTGGTGGACATGTGTTTCATGTCCACATTTCATCTGTGGTTTATTGGGGTTTCTGGGAAGATGGCCAAATACCGCTGTTGATTTATGAAACCTTTACTGAGAAGGAAACTGTGAGGTTTACTGAGAGGTAACTCTGCAAGTCTATCTGAACCGAGTTACACTATAGTTCCTTTAAACTGAGAATATTCATTCAGTAACAATAATGGACTTCATAAGTTATAGATGTTTTAATTTTCAGACAGGTGCTTTGCCTGTGCCATTATTTTGAGGGAGACACCAAGCAGAAGTGTGGGAAGGTACTGTAACATAAATTGAGTCCTGTGTGAAACTAATACCATCTGGATATACATCTCTGCCTGACCACTGATCACAGCTAGATTTTAACCTTAATTGTAGAGCTTCATCTGAAGTTGACATCACTGATTACAAGGCAAACCTTGTCTGAGTTACTGTACCCTAACAAAAAGTTTAAATGTAGAACCATACATAATTAGACATTTAGCGCCAATACTTTCAACACGTAGAACACGAACACACCCATTACCACATGAGAGACATAAAAACTCCACATTTGAAACTACATGAATATTGCACAATCTACTGATTTTTCTGGTAATCATAAATACTATGATTAGTGCCTCTGGTCCAGTTATGTTTTTAGAATATTTAAAAAATGCTAATGGATAAACTAATCCTCATAATAGAGTGAAGGATAATCCAGTGGGCAATACTTACTTTTGACTTTACAACCATGCATACAACCCAAGCCTGGTTGGTGTCTACGGGTAGAAAATAAGGTTGTACACCTCTTATCACTGAAGGCTCTTGTTTCCCTGCCCTGAAAATCAGGCCTGGCACGAGAGTTTGAGGAATACTACCATAAGGTGATTACGGAGCGGTGAGTCATTGACAGGGAGAGACCTCAAATGACAATGTTTGTTACAAGGAGCAAGAATGGCTACAACCTGACTATCTTCAGTCCACATGCAACCATTTTATTTAGAATATTTGCATAGCTCTGAGTTGTTAGTGTTACTGTGCAAATCTGCTGTGTTCTAGTCATACCAACAAGTAAAAGAGAGAGATTATTGTAAATCTATTACATTAGCTTTGTTTAAAAAACAAGCCCCATATAGGGGCCAATGCAGAACTGTCTTCTTATGGTTTTGTTCTGTTTTGTTCTATTGTTTTGTTTTCCAAAAGTGTTTACAGGACTCATTTGACTGATTTGGAGATAAAAGACAACTACATTTCCCTGTTGTTGACTTATTTTAAATATTACCAATCCCACAAATAAAAAGGCAGTTGTCACACTGGGCCTTTCACAGTTGATGTCACCAATGTCTAAACATATCTATTTTTGAATATAATATCAGGAACTTTTTTAGACCTGAGACACCAAGTGTGTGCTATTAATGATGTATATAAGAAAATTAGCATGCTCTCGCTCTTGTTGGTTAAGAGTAAATAACTCTGGTGTAAAACCTTTACATCACTAATAAAGCTAACAGAAATAGTCAAAGCAATGTTGAATTTGATAAATAAGCAATTTTTAGGCCATATTTATATTATGTGTACACATTGCCTGTCAAACAGTAAATGCCACATTTAATCATATACATCATATAATACCACTACACACTACTATTGGTGAATGTCACATGATGGATAGACTATATATAATATTGAATCTTATGTGATGCTGTGGTAAAAATCTCACCTGCCTATATGGACTGGGATATCTTGACTGTCAAGTTCATAAACTGCCTAAAGCTGTACCACTTAGCTGAGAGCTTATCCTTGTCCCACTGATCTCATGTGGAGATAGACTAAGGAGATTGGGCGTCTTTTTCTCCCCAAAACTGCCTAGCTCGTAATGTCAGGCTTTGGCACATTTCCGACCTCTAATTTAGAAAGGGTATTTCAGAGAAGTCACGGAACCTAGAAAGATAATTGTGGGTAAAAGTATAGCTTAGAGTGGCTGTGCAGAGATCAAGAATATAATTTGCTTAATTTCAATGGAGCAAACCACTTGCAGCATAGATGGAATGGAAAAAAACTCCATCAGCAGACTTTTAAATGTGTATGAAAATAGAAAGGAAGCTTAGAGTACTATGATCTAAAAATAATTGTGCCTCACAAAGTGAATTTAACAGTTGTAAGGCAACCAACTGCAATAATAATGCGAGTTTCATCTTTTGTTAAACATTGACATTAACTACAAATACTATCACAGATGTTTGCAATCAAATTTAACATTGAACAAACTCACAATCCCATCACAACTGGCTGCCGTAGAATTGTACATTTCATTTACCTCCATTAACTTTTGTTGAACACACTCACAATCCTTTTGCAGCTGGTTTACTAACATCTGTACATTGAATGAACCCTAATGCTGGCTTGCAAAGTTACAGTATGTTTGATTCCTATTGGAATCCAGCCAGATTGAGGAAATAAAACAATTGGAATTTTTTTTCACATGATGCATTGTATTTGGTATTTTCAATTAAAAACAAAAATGTATTAAGTTGTTAATACTGTGTTCTGTTGTTAATAAATGTATTAGTTATTAGTATTTGTTAAAAGATAGTCATTACGATATAAGTGTGCCTTAATTATAGTACTGATTACAGGATGGTCAAGTGGGAGAGTGCTATGCTCTTGTCCCTGGGAGGAAGAACATGGGGTGTTGATGTTGTAAACCATTTGTCAGAAGGTTTTTTATGACAGGATGGAGGAAGACACACAACAGGGTATAGGAATGGATAAAGGAAACATGCCTTATTGACAGCTATCAGTGTCTTACCACACCCTGCCTTGTATAACTACTGAAAGGTTTCTGAACTACCTCAGAGACATATCACTGGTTACCTTGTTGCTGCAATCTCTCTCTCCTTGCAAATATTAATAAACTACTATTGTACAAAAGGATTAGGGTCTGTCTTACCTACCATTGAAAGAGTTCTACTGAATGGACCTTTGATTTCGATCACTTAAGTGCGTACAATTTACAGCATCAAAAATTACTTTAATCCAACTTATTTTTTTATGGTGATCTTTTTCAACATTGGAATATGCAAGTATATTGTACCAGCTTTTGCAGGTACAATAATACAATACAACATTAGGTACTAATGTTAGAAATTGGGGGATCTCATCACTGAATGTTTTTCGGTTTTGATATCTGTTCATTATGGTCCATGATATCCACCACGCAAGGCATATTTTAGCAAGACAAGATAGTTTAGAGGTCGGTAGTTATCAATAATACTAGGATCATATATGTACAAAACCACAGCATAGGGAGATAGGATTTGGCGCTTTTCAGCAAGTTGTTGCCTTGCAAGCTGTTCTTAATTTAACTTGCCTTGCAAGTTGTTAACAGTTGTTTTTTTTGTGGGTTCATGTTCGGTTAGGTAGGGAGGGGTAGAGCAGGTGATTTTGTGGTATGAGAGGGCATTCAAAAAGGGTCATGAGTAAAAGATTGTATGAACGGTCTGGGTGTGTTTGTATCTGTACAGTTGTTTTTCAGGGTCTTTCTTTCTTTGGGATGAGAGGATGTTGGTCTTTCTTTCTCTGGGAGGAGAGGATGTTGGGTTTCTTGTGATGCAAGGCAGGTTGAGCAGGAGCTGTTTTTCACTGTCACAAATAAATAAGAGCTAGAGTTTTCCTGGTTTGCAGTTTAAATCGTTTTTTACTCTGTATAATAACCAAGATGGTGTCTGTGCATAGTGATACACCCGTGACAACCTTGACTTATAGGCCGCAGAACTGAGGAGCGATAAAAAGGATACATTCCAGAAATATACGATGAGCCAAAGACGTGTTTTCTTAATGTGTATAGAACTCAAATACCTCAGTTTAAGCAAATGGTATAATATGTGTAAATGTGTTCAGCAATAGAGGTCCAGACTTTGCTACGAAGTTTAAAGTAAACGGAAAAGTGTTGAGAGCTATAAGAGTGGCATCTGAAAGTCAGGATACGAAAGTTAGGATCTCAATATATGGGTGTATGATTTACAAAACTACTAATGCTTCGGTTATAGTTGGCTATCCCATTTATGGTGACTAGCAAAAGAAGTGAATTATTTTATAGAGATATTTAGCTTCCTCGTGGACGACTGCACTCATCTCTCTCAAAACTGAAAGGACATCTCTTGAACATAATGACCCAATGTCAAAAATCAATAAAATAGGTTGGTAAACCAGTCCCTGAAAAAAACAGTTACAGAGTTTCATTATTCTCTCTTTACTGTTCAGTCATTCATTGAAGAACTCAAGAAAACGTCTCTCAAGAAAAAAAAAAGATATGATGCTAATGTAACATTATATTTAACTAAGATGATGTTGAAAGACCCTTACACAAGTTTCTAAACCCTTAGGATTGTCGACATGTCCTTTTGTCAGTTTCGAAAGTCATCGACTTAACGGAATCAAGGCCTGAAGAAGAGGATGAAGCTCCGGGTGGAGCTCCGAGCGGTTATATCCATCAAGATATGTTACAGGTGAGATTTAATTCATTTATTGATTTAATTTCAATATAATTAATAGTTTTTTAAAACTGTAATGTTGTTTTTATAGCTGACACTCTGCCAACAGTATCAAGATTGTTGTATAGACCATGGAACCTGCCCTCACATCAAGTTGTTTCCAGACGTATAGAGGAATTTAATGGCGAAGATAGAAATGACAAGCTACTCCCCTTCTGTACAAACCCCAATTTTCAGGACAATTCCCAGGAACTGTACACTCCAACTATTACTCAGTCTCCGAAGTTATTAAATAATCAGATACAGATTTCAGCATCAAGTGCGTCAAAGTTATTCACCGAACTCTTGGCCTGATCCAGGATATCTGCTACTTATGGTAAGAATTCTCTAAAAAAAAAAAACAAACATTATTTTACTTACGCTTCATTTATCGTATTTTTTTTTACATTTACAGAAAAAAGCGTAGCAAGTGCTTACAATAAGAATATTATTAATCGTTCTGTAAAAAGCATTTTATGTCCCATTTTAAAAATTCATGCTTTAAATGTTTAATTACAGATTCTGACAAGGCGTACCGAGATTTACTCAAAATCCTCCTGGGGCCCACACAAAACTGTTTCTCTGCAAAATTGTCCACAACCAACCCTGGATCAGTTTCTGATGACACCGCCAACTCCTTTAGAATCACAGGCTTTGACTCATTTGATCTGCTCCACAAATTTCAAGGACTGATGAAAATGAGATCCTCCTCCGAGCTGAAAAAATGCGGAAACCAACCTTTAACAGTTGTTTCAAAACCGAGAGCATCAGGCATTTGAGAGTTTCATGGGAAGAAAGCTAAGACTGTCAATATATCGTTGATCAAATGCGTGATCTATAAAACAGAACACCTTGCTTCCTTGTGTTGTAAGAGTGGGAGTTACACCTTGCACTATCAAGGGGTTTAAAAGAAGGTATGAGTCATAACCTCTTGAATTATGGGCTATAAATGTGTACTTTCTTTTTTCATTTTTCTGAAAGTGTTTTAAAAAACAAGGCACAATCCTGTCCCTTAGCCGTCCACTTTTTACCTTGAAGGTCATGCTAGACACAAATACAGGTATGTGTAAACCTATTGAGTCATTCTGTTGGGTTTCAAAATCATAATTATTAAATTTTTTTCTGAGGGCTTCTATTCATTAAAAAATGGAATATAACATTTCATGACCTTTTCAAATACACCAATGTCATCCGAAAGCCGTTTACATATTGGACAACGTTTTCTGCTAAATTTTTGTAGTTCTGGGTTATAATTTTTTTAATTATAATTGACATGCAAATCTGGGGTTGGTGCTAGCAAAGTCTAAAACTGGCAAGTATAGAGAGTACAGAGATATTGTTATCCACGTTGGCACCAACGATGTTAGGATGAAACAGTCAGAGGTTACGAAGAACATAGCATCAGCGTGTAAATTAGCTAGAAAGATGTGTCGGCATCGAGTAATTGTCTCTGGCCCCTCCCAGCTAGGGGTGGTGACGAGCTCTACAGCAGACTTGCGCAACTCAATCGCTGGCTGAAAACGGAGTTCTGCCCGTCGCAGGAGGTAGAGTTTGTAGATAACTGGCCTTCTTTTTGGGACTCTCCCAGAAATAGGGCCAGGCCTGATCTGCTGAGGAGCGACGGACTCCATCCTAGCTGGAGTGGTGCTCTTCTTTTATCTAGGAACATTGACAGGAGTCTCACTCCTATAGCTTTAACATGAGATAGGGTGCAGGTCAGGCTGCAGGCTGTTAGCCAGCCTGCTAGCATAGTGGAGTCTGTCAATAGCATAGCCAGAGTAGTTAGTACAGCTTTACCTATTGTCACTGTGACTTGTTCCAGGCTGAGAAAAGTTAAAAAAGGTAGTGCTAACAAAAACAACCTTATTAAGATAAAGCCTTCCTCAACCTCGGTCAAAAAAAAAAATAATTGTATCACTTCGCATCTCAAAATGGGACTCCTAAATATTAGATCTCTTGCTCCAAAGGCAGTTGCAGTAAATGAATTAATCTCTGATCATAAACTAGATGCTATTGGTTTATGTGAAACGTGGCTAAAGCCTAATTAATTCACTGCCTTAAATGAGGCCTCTCCTCCTGGCTATACTAGTGATCATATCCCTCGTGCGTCCCGAAAAGGAGGGGGTGTTGCTAATATTTATGACAGTAAATATAAACTTACTCTCAAACATATCACAGAGTTTCATTCTTTCGAAGTTTTACTTATGAAAGTTAACCAGGCCGATAAATAATTTTACATAGCTACTATTTATAGGCCCCCCGGGCCATACACATTGTTCCTCAATGAGTTTCCAGAATTCTTGTCTAACCTTGTAGTCATGGCAGATAGTATTCTAATTTTTGGCGATTTCAATATTCATATGGAAGACTCCAATGATCCTCTTCAAAAAGCCTTTGAAGCCATAATTGACTCAATGGGTTTCATCCAACATGTCTCAGGTCCAACACATTGCCAAAATCATACCTTAGATTTAGTCCTTTCACGAGAAATAGATATTGTAGATCTAATAATTTACCCCCAAAATCCTGGATTATCAGATCACTGTCTTATTACATTTACCGTTAAAACAAGAAATCCACTTGCCCCCCAAACAATGAGTTTCAAAAGCCGTACTATAAATTCTCGGACTACAAATAAATTCCTTGATATTCTTACTAGTTCGCTCATTAATGACAGAGTAAATAAATCTGTAAACGATCAAATCGAGGATCTAAACTCAATACTGCGAAATACATTAGACATAGTTGCACCACTAAAAACTAAAGAAATACGCAACAAGAAACTTGCTCCCTGGTACACCGACAATACTAGAGCACTTAAGCAAGCCTCCAGAAAATTGGAGCGAAAGTGGCGCTCCACCAAGTTGGAAGTATTTAGACTAGCCTGGATAGACAGTACAGTACAATACCGAAAATCACTCACGTCTGCTCGATCAGCTTATTTCTCCAACCTGATTGAGGCGAACAAAAACAATCCAAAATTTCTCTTTGATACAGTTGCAAAGTTAACAAAAAAGCAAAGCTTAGCAAGTGAAGTGAGTCTTCACTTTAGTTATAATGAATACATGAACTACTTTGATGAAAAGATCGTCACCATTAGAAAACAAATAACTGACTCCTTAAATAGTTATGGTCCTCAAAATCTCAGTTGTCCAAAACATTTCCTGAACCTCCATGACCAGGTGTCAATGGGGACACTTGAATTTTTTGATACCGTATCGCTCGACACATTTACAAAATTTGTAATGAGTTCTAAACCCACAAACTCTCAGCTAGACCCGATTCCTACAAAATTACTTAAGGAGTTATTTCCTGTGCTAGGTCAGCCAATGCTGAACATAATAAATTGTTCCCTTTCCTCCGGATGCGTACCAAACTCACAAAAAATTGCGGAAATTAAGCCTCTTCTAAAAAAATCAAATCTAGATCCCGACATATTAAACAATTATAGGCCAATATCGAACCTCCCGTTCCTCTCATAAATCTTAGAAAAATGTGTTTCCCAACAACTGAATGCCTTCCTAAAGACAAAAAACATTTATGAAATATTCCAGTCCGGTTTTAGATCCCATCATAGTACTGAGACTGCACTCGTGAAGGTAACAAATGACCTTCTAATGGCCTCAGACAAAGGTTCCGCATCCGTCCTGTTGCTTCTTGATCTTAGTGCTGCTTTTGACACTATTGATCACTCCCTTCTCTTAGAGAGACTGGAAACCAATATTGGGCTACGTGGACATGTTCTAGCCTGGTTTAAATCTTATTTATCTGAAAGATATCAGTTCGTTAGTGTGGATGGCATATCCTCTGACAAGTCAAAGGTATGCTTTGGAGTCCCTCAAGGCTCGGTTCTGGGCCCATTATTGTTCTCACTATACATGCTCCCTCTGGGCGATGTAATCCGAAATCACAATATTAACTTTCACTGTTATGCTGATGACACACAGTTATATATTTCAATGAAGCATGGAGAAGCCCCTAAATTAGCTATTTTGGAAGCATGCGTTTCAGATATTAGGAAGTGGATGACAGAGAATGTCTTGCTCTTAAACTCAAATAAAACAGAAATGCTCCTTTTAGGACCCAAAAAACAAAGAGCGTTGCTAGCAGATCTCACTGTGAACCTCGACGGCTGCATGGTCGTATCCCAAAAAACTGTAAAAAACCTTGGCGTTACCCTTGACACTGACCTCTCCTTTGAGGAGCATATAAAATATGTCTCAAGAGTTGCTTATTTTCATCTTCGAAACATCTCAAAAATTAGAAACTTTCTATCAAAAACTGATGCAGAAAAATTAATCCACGCTTTCGTTACTTCTAGATTAGATTACTGCAATGCTCTTCTCTCTGGTTATCCAGACAAATTAATAAATAAACTTCAATTAGTGCTGCACACGGCTGCTAGAATCCTAACTAGAACAAATTTTTTTTAACACATTACTCCTGTCCTGGCGTCCTTACATTGGCTGCCTGTTAGGGTTAGGGCTGATTTTAAGGTTTACCCTTAACCTATAAATCAATACATGGACTTTCTCCTACTTACCTGGCTGAAATGATCCAGCCATACATACCTACACGTAACCTTAGATCGCAAGATGCAGGCCTTTTAATTGTACCTAGAATTTCTAAACAAACAGTTGGCGGCAGGGCCTTTTCTCATAGAGCTCCACTCCTGTGGAATGATCTGCCAATTAAGGTTAGAAATGCAAACTCAGTGCAAACTTTCAAGTGTCTACTAAAAACTCATCTCTACAGCACGGTTTATAATTAGGTGTAGCCTGGCCCGGGGGCGTGAAGGTGACCAGTAGGCTTGATACTGTCCACCCTTGCTGTCTTGCCAGGTGGGCTCTCGTCGCCACTGGGATGCCCTCCCTCCAATGCCTTTCGGGGGAAGAGTCACTGGCTTGTTGTTGACTCTCTGTTGCGCACTTGTGCAATTGGGCTGTACGCCGCTAGCAATACTCGGCCCTCATTCAGGGGGGTTGCGGTTGGTGGGTGTCCCTTTGGTTGATGCCTGGCAATGTGGTTGGATTGATTTCCTGCCTGTTGGGCCCTGTCCGGGGCCTCCCCCGGGTAGGGCCACAGTGTCACCGGACCCCCCCTTCTCAGTTCCAAGGTGTTACGCTGCTATATTATTGGGCTGGGGGATATGAGGGATGTACTACTAACTTTTCTCAGTTTCCTCCAGTTTTAAATTTTAGAAGGAGATGAGGTTCTGGTCCACACCTGCGGATTAACTGGTTTGGGGGGCCCGTTGCTGTCCCTGTCCTTGTCTACCTGGTCATACTTCTGACCTAGTCTAAATTCAAATAGACTCTGGATTTAGCCCAGAGAAATGTATTTATTATTCCAATTGGACTCTTAATATCTCACCCGGCACAGCCAGAAGAGGACTGGTCACCCCTCTGAGCCTGGGTCCTCTCTAGGTTTCTTCCTAAAATTCGACCTTAGGGAGTTTTTCCTAGCCACTGAAATTCAACACTACTGTTGTTTGCTCCTTGGGGTTTAAGGCCGGGTGTCTCTGTAATGCACTTTGTGCTGGCAAAATTACCTGCCACAGGATGCCATAAGGCCAACTTGTATTTTTCATAATAGTAAGTTAAACGACATGTATGTTACAGTCATAACATTTTGTGAGCTGCAGGGGCTGATATGGACAGTTCGCATCAATGCATACTGCACACTTATACCCATAGGAGTGCCCTCCTAATCGTGTAAAGCCGGTATGACATGACTGGCAGATGTAGGTAACACCCAAGAATGCCTTAATGTTCTTAATACCATTATAATGATTGTCTTGTAGAAACAAATACAGCATTTGTGGATGAGGATGTAATATGTTTTGGAATTTCAAGATGGCTGAATCATGCCTACTATGATAGAAAACCACCATTTTGATGTCGAGTAAGCTTTCAAATTTGGCTATAAAACGCTACAGTTTCACTGCTCTCTTAAATTCAATAGCTATCTTTAGTCCTTCTATATCATTAATACCGGGATTCAATAAATGCCCAGACAAACATCATTCACACAGTAGTCTATTTTTGGAGACATTTCAAACATTGACCTCAAAATCCCTTCAAAATATCTGGCTCAAATTATTTAGATCAGGCAAATAAAAGTATGCAGTATTTAAAATGAGTATATGCTCAGTTCACAAAGATTGTGAAGAGGTCATTCTGCTGACTTATTTAAATAAAAATAATTTATTTGATTATAGAAATGCAATGGTTGCATTTCTACACAGAGTTTGTGTTTTATTGCTGTTTAAGTGTAGGCATACAGTATGTGCATACAGTAAGTGTATTATACAATATGGCTATTTTAAATATAAATCCGGTAGCTCTTCTGTATGGTCAGAATTCTGGAATTTTAACGCCATATTGTCCGCTTTGATAAAAAAAAATATATACTGTGCTTGTCTATTAAATAATAATGATAATAAATTTGGCTAAATTGCGGCATTGCAATACTATTGTAAACTTGATTTAAATGTACTTAAATTTAGACACAACTTTTATTTATTGGTCAATGCAATTGATTTGGAACATACCATTTTGAACACCGTCCTTCGAATTACTGTTTGTTTTACATTGTATTCCTACCTAAGTAATTAACAGTAATTTGTCGAGTGTAGGCCATTGTACACTAAAGAAACAAATTACATGTTCTGTTCAAATGCCATTTTAAGTTTTTATTGATAGAAACTGATGCAGTCTTCAGGAAATATTCCTACAATAAGTAATGTACACCTAAAAGTCTGTAATTAGCCTACATAAATGTTAACTTAATTGTTGTAATAAACAGCTATATTTCCAGTCAAATAATTGTATTTCAGTTTAAATAATTACAATTATTGAAAAGGAAGAGATTCATGTGTGTAGACCTATAATTAAATATACTCTTTGCAGATCTTGTCAAAGTCATTAAGCTTTCAAGGCTGATGTTTGGCAAATCGAACCTTCAGCTACCTCAGATTTTCTATGGGGTTAAGGTCTGGAGACTGGCTAGGCCATTCCAGGACCTTAATATGCTTCTTCTTGAGCCACTCCTTTGTTGTTGCCTTGGCCATGTGTTTTGGGTCATTGTCATGCTGGATTACCCACCCATGACCCATTTTCAATGCCCTGGCTGAGGGAAGGAGGTTCTCACCCAAGATTTGTTAGTACATGGCAAAATGATATAACTAGTCTGTTTTCACTGTGCCATAATGTAATGCACACATGAAATGTATGTATCCATACGTTTTACACTGGTCAGCCATTTTGTCCACCATCATGGAATATACTTTTTAGCATTTACCACCCTATAGGGAGACACGTATAAGATACAGGTTTGCCGATTGCCAGGTTAATCCGAGTTACTGTGGATTTTAAGTACATTTTTATAGGTTTCATATAATGTCCACTATACAAAATATCCAAGATGGCGGACATGATTGGTTCTTGATACAGTGTTGCAACTCCCGGGGAATGAGGCATGTAGACAAAGAATCAGCATTCTGGGAAATAGTGTGATTGTGGAAGAAAAAAATTTGGGGTGGCCTGTGGAGGACCCGGGATGTCTGTGTGTTTTGTATACATGGTCTATATATTCATTGTGCCATAATGTAATGCACACATGACATTTATGGATGCATTTGTTTTGAACTGGTCAGCCATTTTGTCCTCCATCTTGCATTTTATTTCTTAGCAGTGAACACCCTATAAGGAGACATGTATAAGACACATGGTTGCTGATTGCCAGTTCAATCAGTGTTATTGTTTATTATATGTAGATATTTCCCCATGCATACCATGGGTTTATTTCTGCTGCCGTATGCTTACAATGTTTATATGGATGCATCCCCATGCTCACCCTGTCGCAGGTGAACCCCGTCCCATGATTTCTTGCAACTATATTTAGAACCGCTGAATAACTCAAAAAGTCCTAGAAAAACTTTCTAAAAAAGTATATAAATTGGACCAATGAAAATATAGACCACGTATATCCACCACAAAGAGACCCGACACGATTTCTCCATAGTGGGCGCCACAGGCCACACCCACATTCAGTTTTTTCACATTGGTGCCATTTCCACACGATTGGCCTAGAATGCTGATTCTTAATGTACATGCCTAATTTCTTATGATTAACCACATTTTCATTTTGTTGTTGGGAAATTATGTCTTATTTGTTTATATATATGCATATATATATATATATATATATATATATATATATATATGTATACACACACACACTTACACAGGGGTTTTCCTGGCTCAAAATTAGGCAAAAGTGGTACCCCAACCCTCGCACTCTACCGAAATACTTCATATAATATGTGGCTACACACTTGAAAAAGACAATTATTAAATCTCCCTTTTGTCCATGTCCATGGGAGCAGCTAATGCACGCTGCAATGTCCTCCCTAATATCAATCAAAATATATAAGAAATACATTTATTCTTAACTTAGACCTATTAGCATGTTATTCAATATGATATATGAAATCACTCATAATTTATATAGCAGCCAATATTATTGTTATCTATTTTCGTTGTTATGCTATTTTCTTGTTAATATAGACTTGCATGAAAACGAAACAGAGCTGTAAATATTAAAGCCTTGTCACGTAATATTTTCCTCCATCCTTGCCTTGACGCCATATCGTTAATCTCCCTCTCTTGACCTCCTTCATCAGTACTAGACTCTGCTGCTGTCGCTGATCCAAAGTCTTCTTCATGTTCATATATTTATATTCTTAGTGACTTAAATATGTTAATTGTCAGTGGTGAGTGTTTTTCGTTTCATTTAGGGTCTGTGTTTATTCTCAATTAAACTGTGAACATCGACTGCCACTCTGCAGCCAGCACCCCCTGCTGCCCTGGAGCCGCAGCCAGAGCCCCCTGCTGCCCTGGAGCCGCAGCCAAAACCCGCCGAGGACTGGCCGCCGCCCGGGCCCGTCGGTGACTGACCGCCGTCGCCTGATCCCGCCTAGCCGCCGTTGCCCGATCCCGTTGAGAACTGGCCGCCGTCACCCGAACCCGCCGGGGACTGGCATCCCTAGCCCCACCTGTTTGCGGCATGTGTTGGTGAGGGGTACGTTTTTCTCCCGTCCACCCTCCCCTGTGGTTGTGTTATAAAAGTATTTTCAAGATGTTTAAGGGCTGGGAACCAGGCTAAGGTGGTTTTCAGGATAGTCAATGATTCCTCCATCACCGGAGACCATTCAACTGGAACGGAGCCAGGCAACCCCCCCTTGTAGTGCATCATGGTGTGGTTTTGGCAAATTCAGAAAACTCTGGGAAATAACAATGTTTGCATTTCTACAGATTCATAACAGCGTCACCACTTAACAATGATCAAGGAAGGGGTAAGCGACAGAAATGTATAACATAGACAGGCCACTGTCAGGAAAATGTATTGAACTGATGTATTCTTACTGATTAAACTATTGTGTCCCCATCTTTAGATAAGAAAAGGAATGTGGGAGTGGGGGATCTGATATTTGTTTAGGGGGCATCGGCTGATTATAGGGTTACTCGTAAATCAGAGTTGTTTGTCCAGATGCTCTATGCCCTTTTCAGAATGAAAAATGATACCCATGTGGGGGAGGACAGCCTGCCCCTTGGGTGAAACCTAGGTAGTGATAGAACAAAGGGAATCCTTTTTATTGACATAGGACAGCGGTGCAGCATCTTACCACACCCCTTTTTCCCCTTTAAGTACTGATAATTATCCTGTATTAATTTAGAAATTATTCACTGTTACTTTGTAACCTGTGTATTTACTGTTTATTGTGCAACTGAGTTTTCCTGTCTTACCTAGCATTTTCATAAACTGTTTGGACTTTTGAAATTGCCATCACATTTCGGGGGCTAGTCCGGGATCCTAATATTGCTCGGTTCAAGTCTTTTTCCAAACAGGTCAACCGTGCATGGCCAGAGAGAGATCTCTGGAGCTCAAACCACTCCCGAAAGAGGGCTATCCTTTGAGGGGTTGAGTAGGAGTGCCTGACTGGAGCCATGACTTAGGCCTGATCAGTACAGGTTTTCAGAGGAAATTTAATTTTGGAGGTAAGAGCACAATACAGTGGTTAGACCGCGGGGCAAAAATCTGCAGTTAAGGTTGGACCTTATAGTTAAAATCTGCAGTAAAGGTTGGACCTTTTATCTCACTTATCGGCTGACAAGCTTATTAACGCATGCTGGGCATGTTAATTGAGATATACTAGATTTACTGGGTAAATTGGGAACATGGTGTGGATACACTGAATTAATAAGCTGTTGAACTGTTGTGAGCAATGAAGCAAAATATTAAGTGTCTGTAGCATGAGCTGAAACTGAAAGTTGCAAGTAGGAGAACAGGAAATCTTATTTAGGCTGTTGCTGGGCAGAGAAAGATTTAGCATGTCTGTCTTTGACAAACAGGAAACAGATTAATAACGCACACACATTCTGGACAGGGCTGAATTAAGAATAGACAAGACAGAAACCACAAAGTGCAAAGATGATGCTTGTGCTGCATTTACACATATAAGGTATAGAACATAAATTGGACCAATGGCCCACATGCTTGGCATATTTAACCCCCCACCTTTTAGGCGAGTTTGAATTATAAATAATGCTGATGTGACTGTTGAATTTCAGACATTGTGCGGCGACACTTGTCTCCAAAAGCTTTTGTAATAAACGGAATATGCGGTACGGTAATTGACTCCTGGTGTGTTATTCTCCTTTCCAATAAACCAACTCGGGGAAGTGTTAGACTTCAACAATGGGTAAGTGCGGCAATAAACCATTGATCGTAGTTATGTTGGACCAGCAGAGAGAATTTAAGATAAGTATGGTGTGTGGAACACTTGTATCTCTGGGAGTTTTTGGGATTTCCGAAGAATGGCAGCTTTAGCCAAAGACAGTTGTATGAGTTGAAAGAGAAGTTATATACAAGCAGGGAAAATTAAGAAAATACAGAAGGGGAGACAGACAGTTGATTGGGAATTTGTGGTATATGGAAAGAAGAGACTGATAAAAGATTTAGGCCGAGTAGTGTAGGGACTACTGATCAATGTGTTTTGGCTTCCCCTACTAAAATGGATGTGGACCTAGACTGCACTTCTTCTGGCCGGCCTCCATCCTATACTGCTGCCCCACTACGAAAGTCTGCAGCAGTTCCTGAACCATAGGCAGAAATATCACAGAAGCTGTCTCAAGATAGTCCCCCTCCTGCCCGGAAGATTTACCCTTCGCACAGGGCCGACCTTGGTGCGACGTCCCTAATGGCTGGGAGGACCAGGAGCGTTTGGGCAGTCTGAAGGTCGGTTCCTGATGGTAGAAGTTGGGAATCCAGTCTCAACTATTTTCGTCTACCGCCCATGGTCACTTGCCGATCTGAAAGACATGGCCGCCTCGCTACCCAACCCAGAAAAAAGAGGAGAGGAATTCAATCGTATATTTCTTCAGATGCTTGAACAATATAAACCAAATATAGTCGAAGTGGAAATGGTAATGATGAAGGCACTACAGCTGAGATGGGGAAGGGTGAAAGGAGACTGGGCCGTGCAGAATGCCCCGTATAATTGGGAAGCTGGTTCTAATACAGGTTAACAATCATGTGTGGACGAATAGGTGCCTTTTTCCCGAGACGGATGAACTGGGAGAACATTTCTGACTGCAAACAGAAACAGAGAGAAAGAGTCAAAGACTATCGTAATTGACTTGAGAAAGAATTTGAGATTCACAGAGGGATGGGCCGCAAACCATATGGGGCTAATGATTCACCCTGGGAAAACAGTGTACGATGCTCCCAGATTTACAAAAACATGTGAAGGAGCACTGCGTGGCCTTGGACGAGGGCTGCATGGAAATCGTTTGGCCGTATATCAAGCACGCTAAAAAAGTCTATGAGGGCCAAGACAAGAAAAAAGACGAAAAAGGGAAATGTGATTAGAAACTACAGATGGCCCAACTAGGTTTCTACAGCGGCTACGACCAAAGAGTTTGAGGACGTGGTAGAGCAAGAGAACGAACACAGACTCGAAGCAGAGGACGAGGTTCTGCTAACCGCTAAAATTATGACAAAGGTTGCCATCGTTGTGGTTCGATTGAACATTGGGTTCGCGTTTGTCCTGAAAAGGACACGAGAGAAGATGGCCAAATAAATAGAGACAATTTTAATTCCGGTTGATTTACAGTGAATAATCCAAGGGGAACACGTAGGAACCAGAACTACCAAGAGGAGGGGTTTTGACGGTCAGAGGGGGCAGGACAGGACACATCTACTGGTGAGATCAATCCATTACTTGACCCCGTATATATTGATGTTATGCAGACACTTAATGTACAAGCATTTAGAGAACACGTAGAGTGCCAAATTAAACCCACAATGTTTCTAACAATTAATGGTAAACCAATATAATTTTTGGTTGTTTCTGGAGCGGGATGTTCTGTCCTTAGAGCCCAGGAATGGGATCCGCTTCCGAACTTGATTGGTATAACTTTAAATACAGTAGGGGCTAGTGGAGGACAGACCACTGAGCGATTTACTACCTCTCTTTCGGTTGTAGACGACGAGGGCTAGCATTACCTAAAACATTAATTTCTGTTTTCCAATTGTGGTCCAGGTAATTTGTTAGCCAGGGATTTGTTGACACAGCTAGGGATCACACTAGAATGTTCAGATAAAGGGATTTAAATTAAACGTTCTGCCTTACAAGCAGTTCAAAACAGTGTGCAGCCTGTTGATTATTGTTATTCATGGGATTTAGAAAGACCAGGGCCTAGAGCTGTTTCACATGAGTTGGTAAATAAGGCGATGGGTAGAGTAGAAACAGGTTCGGCCCAGTTTATGTATATGGGCGACTTGCGTTGCTCGGCGAAGGTTTCAGAAAGTCAGGATATTGGTTTTGAAGATCGTAAAAGTGATTTTTTGATGGGTGAATATGTATACTGGTCTTCGGAAGGTTTTTGTGCATGGTCTGTGTGAAATGTGAGAGAGGTGTCTCGCTTCTTCAAAGTGGGGGGGTCGGACCCCTATGTCTCCCTCGCTAAACCTGTTTAGTATGTAGGAAAGCTTGGGTCCTTGGGTGAGGAGGTGCAATGAAGCAGTGGACTGGGTCCCTTGTCACATGATCGGAGTGGACTTTTCCATAGCAGCTCAAACCTATAGAGAAACATTTAGGTGCACTATTTTGGTAAGTACATATTGTGCCGCATGACGACTGGGTCAGTGCAGTCCAGGTGGCTGCTACAGATCCTTGGTTAGCAGAAGTTCCACTCTCCCACTCACCATAAATATGGTTTGGGCTAATAAAAAATGCACAGCCTCTTGTAGTTACACCTAGAGGACCCCATAGACCATGCCAGTCTCAATACCTACTGAAAGCAGAGGCTATTGAAGGGATAGCTCCAGTTTTTAAAGTATTGTTAGAGAAAGGCATAATCGTTCCATGTCCAAACAGTCCCTGTTGTTGGACAACCTGTGGTTTGGCAATTAGTACAAGATTTTCAAAAAGTTAACAAAGCAGTATATGCACGCGCACCGATTGTACCTGATCCATAAACAATCATGACCCAAGTCCCGGGCGATAGTTAGTTGTTCTCTGTGGTCAACCTAGCTAAGCATTATTTTGGATTCACAGTATTGGTTTGCATTTGAATTCTCCGGCCAATTATACACGTGGAAGAGATTGCCTCAAGGTTATTGTCAATCTCCTGCCTTGTTTGCGTCCGCAGTAAAATATAACTTGGAAGGGTTCCAATTTAAACATGGCAGCACCCTTATCCAATATGTTGATGATCTTGTCTGTTCCCCAGATAAAGATATTTGTGAAAAAGACACTGTGCTGTTGTTACAGTACTTGGCCTCGCAAGGTCATAAAGCCAGTTTGAATAAGCTAAACTTTGTCCAATCAATCAATCAAATGTTCATCCACTAGGTGCTCTTCAGACAATCAATCAAATGTATTTATAAAGCCCTTTTTACATCAGCAGATGCCACTAAGTTATTTTACAAAACACCTGGCCTTAAACCCCAAGGAGCAAACAACAGTACTGTTGAATTTCAGTGGCTAGGAATGCCAACATTTAGGAAGAAACCTATAGAGGACCCAGGCTCAGAGGGGTGACCAGTCCTCTTCTGGCTGTGCTAGGTGAACATATTAAAATTATAATTGTAATAATGGGGGATAATGGGGGAGGGGGAGGTGGCTCAGTGGCTGCTGAAATCGTCAGGTATCATCTTGATCTGCAACACAACCAGGAGGACTTTGGACAGGGACAGCAACGGGTCTTTCAAGCCAGGTACTCCTAAGATGTGGGCCAGGACTTCATGTCCAGCTAAGTTTAAAATGGCAGGAGACAGGGAACATTTAGAAAATGCATTCCTTATATCTACAAGGATTTATAGTGGAGAAGGAGAACTGACCCTACTCCCCCAGCACAATAATAATGATATAGCAACGTTAAGACATTGGGGCTGAGAGAGGGGGTCCAGTGACATTGTGGCCCTATCTGGAGGAGGCCCCGGACAGGGCCCTACAGGCAGGAAATCAATCCACCCACATTGCCAAGCATCAACCAAAGGGACACCCACCAACCACAACCCCCCTGAATGAGGGCCCAGTATTGCCAGCAGAGTACAGCCCAATTGCACAAGTCCGCAACAGAGAGACAACATCAAGCCAAGGGCATCCCAGTGGCGATGAGAGCCCACCTGGCAAGACAGCAAGGGTGGACAGCAACAAGCCTTTCTGGTGACCTTCATGCCCCTGGGCCAGACTACACTTAATCATAGACCATGCTGTAGAGATGAGTCTTTAGTAGACACTTGATAGTTTGCACTGAGTTTGCATTTCTAACCTTAATTGGCAAATCTAGCAGCGGTGTGCAGCACTAATTGAGATGTATTTATTGATTTGTCAGGTTGACCGGAAAAAAGTGCATTGCAGTAATCTTATCTAGAAGTAACAAAAGCATGGGTTCGTTTTTCTGCATTCGTTTTTGATAGAAAGTTTCAGATTTTTGCAATGTTTCGAAAAGGAAAACAAGCAACTCTTGAGATAAATTTTATATGTTCATCAAAGGAGAGGTCAGGGTCAAGGGTAACGCCAAGGTTTCTTACAGTTTTTTGGGATACAACCATGCAGCCATCGAGGTTCACAGTGAGATCTGCCAATAAAGCTCTTTGTTTCTTGGGTCGTAAAACAAGCATTTCTGTTTTTTCTTGAGTTTAAAAGCAAGAAGTTCTCCATAAGTTATTTTTCTATGCCACAAACTGACACCAGAGGGTAAAAGTCTCAGTGCAGACAGAATATAAGCCATCACTGGCATCCCAAAACCTGTCACTAAAACTCAACTTCTGTCCTTTTTGGGCATGACAGGTTTCTGTAGACCTGGCTACTTCTCCTACCTTAGGGCTCCCTGATCCTAAAAATAAGTTTATTCAAGCAATGTGTGAAAAGGATGGTTATATGTTGTTTCCCTTGGTAATCGCAGAGCTGTTGCAGCGGCCAAAGCCGCTGCTCAGGCCCCCTTCATTCTGCCCTGCGATGACCCATCTGACCCCTACAGTCTCCCTCTTTGACCTTGTTGAAGCGCAATCTCAGGCTTTACTTAAAGAGAGAACCGCCTGGAAAAAAGCAGGGCCATCCGATGTCAGTAATGTTTGGATAGGCCCTAATGGTAACCCCTGTTTACCAAAATGTCTGTTTAATTTCTATGCGGTGCTCTCACATGGAAAAGATCATGCTTCAAAAGGGGGGATGGTAAATATGGTAAATAAGTATTGGTATACACAGGGTTTTACGAATTATGCTCAACATTTTTGTTCAAAATGCCTAGTGTGTTTAATGTAGGGCAGGGACAAGCAGTCCCCCAGCCCGGCCATCCTCCCCCTGATTGCCCCTTTGACCATGTGATGATGGATTTTATTGAGTTCAACCCCTGCGAGGGAAAGAAATACTATGTTGTGTCTGTTGATATGTTTTCTAAACGGGTAGAGGCTTTCACGGCTGGGAAGGCTGATGCAACAGCAGTTGCTAAGGGATTACTGACTGAAATCATACCCAGATGGGGAATTCCTAAGAAACTGTCAAGTGACAATGGATCACATTTTGTGAATGGAGCCATTCAGAAGATGTCTGAGTACCTAGGAGTTGATCTGAAGACTCACTGTGCCTATCACCCGCAGAGAGGACGGGCAGTGGAGAGAGAAAATTTAACTATTAAAATTAAACTCTCAAAGTTGGGGGAAGAGACACGGTTGAACTGGGTTAAAACACTTCCCCTTGTGCTTACATACATGAGAGGAAGGCCCAGGGCAAAAACAGGCCTCATTCCTCATGAGGTTATCACAGGAAGATCAATGAACACAGGTCTAGGCGCCCATACTCACATAGAACTCACAACAGAACATGTGAATGATACAATGTTAACATACTGCACCAATCTGTCAAAGGTTCTGAACAACATCCACAGGAGTGTGAGAGCTGCTCTACCAACTCCCAATGAAGGCCATCTGCAAGACATCAAGTCTGGGGACAGTGGATAGTCATCAAGGACTGCAAGAGAAAGCACTGGAGCAAGCCACGCTGGTTGGGCCCATACCTAGTTCACTGGTCACTCAGTCTGCTGTCAAAGTTGCTGAATGAGGAACCTGGGTCCATGCCACACACTGTAAGAAGGCTCCAGCGTTAGAATAGATATGGCGAAAGAATAGGTAAATTCAAGCACATTTTAGAGTGGCCTTTTATTGTGGCCAGTCTAAGGCACACCTGTGCAATAATCATGCTGTCTAATCAGCATCTTGATATGCCACACCTGTGAGGTGGATGGATTATCTCTGCAAAGGATAAGTGCTCACTAACATAGATTTAGACAGATTTGTGAACAATATTTGAGAGAAATAGGCCTTTTGTGTACATAGAAAAAGTATTAGATCTTTGAGTTCAGCTCATGGTAAATGGGGCAAAATCAAAATTATAATTTTGTTCAGTGTATAAACTAAGCCTTGGTAGCTTCAACAATGAGTTACACAGGGTCAGACAGCAACATTTATCGGGAATGATCAAGAAGAATATCAACAATACCCGCACTCTATTTTCTCAAGTCGACAAGCTTACAAACCCAATAAAGCAGATAGCATCAGAACTTATGCCCACTGTGAAATGTAATGAATTTTGTTTATTGAAAAAAATTATACGTATTAGACGGACCATCAGAACTACACAGTCTAACAGGGACTCTGTACCGTCACCACGACCACTAAGACATAAATTGGTTATTATGTCACATTTTAATACAATTGATAAAAAATCCCTAGAAAAAACAGTTTGACATCTTAAATCTTCCACTTGCTGTCTCGACACTGCCATCAGACTTTTTTTTTATTATTATTTAATTCTATAACAATGGCCCTACTGCAAATAGTTAATATCTCTTTGCAATCAGGCATTTTTCCAACGTCTCTAAAAACAGCTGCCATTAAGGCCCTATTAAAAAAGAGAACACTGGATGCATCTATAATGAACGACTATAGACCTGTATCAAATCTCCCTTTTATAGCCAAGCTCATTGAGAAGATTTTCTTCAATCAACTCATCAATTTTTGGACCTCAAGCGGTCTCTTAGACAAATTTCAGTCAGGTTTCCAACCTTGCCACAATACTGAAACGGCCCTGATTAAAGTTTTAAATGATATACGGCTGAATACTGACTCTGATAAAATAATAGTTCTGGTTCTATTAGATCTCAGTGCAACATTTCACATTGTAGATCATAGAAAACTAAAGATAGGCTGGAAAATTTTGTAGGACTCTCCGGGACAGTCCTTGATTGGTTCAGATATTATCTAGATGGCCGGAGTTACTTTGTCACCATTGGTAATCATGAATCTGATAGGGTGGCTATGACATGCGGAGTTCCACAGGGATCAGATCTCGGACCGCTTCTGTCCAAATTCTACAGAACAACAACATTAACCACCACAGCTATGCCGATGATACTCAAATATATATGTCTCTTGAACCGTATGACAACAGTTCAATAGACTCTCTGTGTCACTGTATAGAGCACATAAATCTTTGCATTACCAGTCAGTTACAGAATAGATTTCAAAGTGGGGTTTTTAGTTTATAAATCTCTGAATGGTTTAGAACCCGAATACATTTCTGATATGTTTGAAGAACATAAACCGAGCAGGACTCTTAGGTCCATGAACACAGGTCAGCTAGTAGAGCCCAGAGTCCAAACTAAACATGGAGAAGCAGCGTTTAGCAGCTTCTCTGGATTAAACTACCAGAAGATCTTACACGTGCCCATAACATATAAATTTTTAAATACAGGTTAAAAACACTTCTCTTTTCACGTGCCTATGACTGAGCACTTAAACTTAACCACACTGTTTAGCCTTATAGATTCCTATGTTTTTATCCCATTTTTAAACTTTCTATGTTTTGTGATGGTAATTCCATCGATCAACACTTAAATAAGGAAGTACAGAGACGAAATTCTCTAGGCACATTTAAACAGTTCATTACTTATTATTTGCAAATAAGAGACGCGTCAACCACTTATAAACATAATCGTCCGAGGAGTCTCTAACTCAATATTGCTCATTCAGCAGTATATATCACATTCAAAAAGGGGTGTGGCAAGTTGTTACCCATCTGTCTTGTGTCACAAAGGCTTTACCCAAAGGGTGGGCTGTCCCCCCACTTTATCCTTCCTGCCTTAATCTTTACTGTTGTGTTTACCTAAAGCGGAAAGCTATCCTCCCCCACATGGGTAACCTTTTCAACTGTAGGAGAAGACTCACAGCATCTGGACAAACAACATGATAGGCAGATTTACGATTAACCCTATAATCTACTGGTGCCGGTCAAGGATGCCCCCCTAGGACAAATACCAGAACCCCTCTCTCACGCTCCTCTACCTATCTAAACATGGGTACTCAGTACTTTAACTAGTAACTCATTCATAGATGCATAGGACCTACAATACATCAGTTCAAGAATTTCCACAACAGTTTTCTTATTGTATTTTTTATTATTATGATGTTTTCATTTGTTTTGATGTTTTCATTTTGAGTATTTGTTTTTATGTTACTGTATTTTTATATTTTTATTTTATTTTTCTTCATGAAGCACATTGAATTGCTTGGATGTATGAATTGTGCTATATAAATAAACTTGCTTGCTTGCTTATTGATCTCTGTGTTGTAGTTCTTTTCGCTCAGATTGGATGGATCGTCCCTCTGACTGCCCCCGCCCTCCCGCGGTGTTCCGCCAGGCCAATTGCTGGGAGACCTGGGACTTTTGAATCGTCCCACCCCACCCGGCGACACTGCATTGGTGGAGCACATTTCCCTACAATTGACGTAGCCAACCCCGCTGGTGACCAAGATAGCCCTGACGCGTTTGGCTCCACTTTAGGTGTGTTGAGGGAGTCTTTCTTTGTTTGTGTTTAGCAATGATACCTGAGATAATACTTGTGGTTTTAATGATACTCGTTAATGGATTTTAATTCTAAAACGGTAAACTGACAAATAGGGAAGAGTGTTTAGAGGTCTAGATTATGTGTCCTTTGGATTACTCACTGATTGTACCTTGTTTTTAGTGTCATTTTTACAAACAGCAACGATATCAGATGGGTGGGACAATAACTCTGAACCTTCAGTTAACGTAGGATATCAGCTAAGTTGAAAGCATGACGTCTCTTACTACAGATAATTTGAGGACCTTGTTAGATGTTATTATGTGGAAACTTACGTTTCATGAACATTTCACACAATCCTTTTGGCCTTTATGGCCTAACAGCAGTGGATAAAGTCCTGGGCTCCAGCTTCAAAGTAGCCTATTACTACAGGTTAAAATGACATTTCTGATTTTGGTTTTGGCTGACCGCCACTATTTGGAATAAAAAAGACATGCATCGAAGTTGGAGAACGTTAATCAAGACATTATGTTTGTGTGGTTAAAAAGTATTTTTTACAGGCCATTGCCTGTAAAAATGCTAATTTGGATGTGCTAATTTAAGTGTTGTTTCACTGAGTAAGACAACTTTGTCAATAGGTTATATGGGTTATAATTCCTTCACACAACTGACCGTGTGGCACATTTGTTGTTTTTCTGGAGCTTGTGTTTTTGTCATTTTAATATTAGATTCATTTTCATGTCTGTTCTGTGTGCTGATTTCTCTCATGAGTCATTTTGTGACTTTATGAGGTGAAAGCAGGTGGCCTGCTTGAATTGGGTTTTTAACTTGTTTGAACTCCTTAGAGAAGAAACAGGTTTACTGATGACCTTATCAAAATTGGTATTCTAATTTGGGTACATTAAATACTTTGTGTTTATTATTCTGGTTTTGACATGAAGGTACCGGAAAATGACAATTCCATGTATATTTAAATATTCATCATCATCATCATCTTCCGCTTATCCGGGGCTGGTGCCACGTGCACTGATGGACACCCTTATGCTTGAACATGGTGTTCGTTATGGACAAACTGTGACTAGCACAGAAGTCCAATAACTGAACACCGCTCGGGTTCAGATCAGGGGAGCCGTTCCTCCCAATCACGCCCCTCCAGGTGTCACTGTCGTTGCCCACGTGGGTGTTGAAGTCCCCCAGTAGAACGATGGAGTCCCCAGTCAGAGCACTTTCCAGCACACCTCCCAGAAAGTCGGGTACTCTGAACTGCCGTTCGGCCTGTAGGCACAAACAACAGTGAGAGACCTATCCCCAACCCGTAGGCGCAGGGAAACGACCCTCTCGTTCACCGGGGTAAACTCCAACACATGGCGGCAGAGCTGGGGAGCTATAAGCAAACCCACACCAGCTCGCCGCCTCTCACCATGGGCAACTCCAGAGTGGTGAAGAGTACATCCTCTCTCAAGGAGTGTGGTTCCAGAGCACAAGCCGTGCGTAGAGGTGATCCCGACTACCTCTACTCGGAACCTCTCAACCTCTCGCACGATCTCAGGCTCCTTCCCCGCCAGCGAGGTGACGTTCCACGTCCCTAGAGCTAGTTTCCGTGTCCAGGGATCGGGTTGTCTAGGCCCCCGCCTTCGACTGCCGCCCGATCCTCTCCGCACCGGCCCCTTATGGTCCCTCCTGTGGGTGGTGAGCCCACGGGAAGGCGGCCCCACGTCGCTCCTTCGGGCTGAGCCCGGCTGGGCCCCATGGGGAAATGCCCGGCCACCAGGCGCTCGCGTACGAGCCCCAACCCCGGGCCTGGCTCTAGCGTGGGGCCCCGGCTGCGCCATACCGGGCGACGTCACGGACCTCAACATTTTTCTCATCATTAAGGGGGTTTTAAATATTCAATGATTCTTCATAATTTTTTATGGGCATGTTTATATATGTACTTAATTTCTGTCCTAGTAGGTAATCATTGGAATATTAATGGTTAATAGATGTGTGAATGCTGGGACAAAAGGTTTGCTTTCCTAACTGTGTCTTATGAGATTACTGAACAGATTGGAATGTGTGCCTAATTGATAAGGGGTCTATTCTTCAGGACTAGGTTTTTTTTTCCTTAGGTCAGTAAACCTCTCCCCCCCCTACTCCAGGGTGAGCTCTGGAGAGATAGTGCATAAAGGGGGGGGGGTCATGTTTTATGACATGATTACAGAGTATATTATGTGTCAGTCTTTAGGAGAAAGGTTAAATAACAGTTATGTTACCTGAGCTTCAAGATGGCATGAAATGTTTTGATTGGCAATAAGGATTTTTAATCATTTATGTGACGCAATGGTGAATTTGATTGTAGTTCCGAGACAAAACAACCAGATGTAATTATATATCAACTGAGATCTGGTTAGGTGAACTGAGAATAATTTATGAACTACTCTTTGAGAGTGATACTTCAACATAAGGCAAACTATGTTAACTGATGATGAGTAATTGGATCAGTAATATGAACGTGTTATTTTGTTCTTGTAGTTTTGTTATTGGTTGGTTGTTAAACCAACTATAGGAAAGAGAGGAATTGTTATTTTGCTACACTAGCAGAACAGAAGCACCAGAAATGTTAATGTTTCCATTATACGGTTACTGTTTACTGTTCTAATCTAGGCAACGGAAGCAGAAAGACATTGGATATACAGGTATACAAGTTTGTTAAGAGTTTGGTAGGACTTGGTTCTAATGCATTTAAAGGAAGCAACAAACTAACGTAATGGAAATAGTTGTGATTGTGTACTGTGCAGTTGCAACTTATCTTGTCAAGGAAAATTCACTGACACTTGAAAGCAATTCAGCGATAAAGGACTGGTTGGAGCCCAGAGAGACTGAGTCAAGGACAATTGTGAGGTGGGCTGAAATAAGATGGATCTCACACACACATGGACTGGCCCACAACTGCAAGCAAATTCTATTCCTGGGGTGCAGCGAATGCCCAGTAATGCCTGGTTCCTGACAGTTGGACTAATTCTAGTCCTGATGATTCTGCCTCGAAATGAAGAAGGCAACTTCCTCCTGACGGACGGCACTAAGGAAAGCTCCGGTTCTGGATGACATTTACTGGGGCACGAAAAGACCAACTGCACGACATCGTGCCACGCTGGTTGGGTCCATACCAGGTATGTCTCATCTGCTGTCCAGGTAGCTGAGAGAGGCACCTGGGTTCGACGCCCCACACACTACAGGTGGGCTTCAGTGTTTAGAAATTAGTCACAGTGAATTGAAGTCAATGAGGGACAAGTGAGTTTTTTCTGGTACTAGTAACCATCACTTCCGACCCAGCCTGTAGCTATAGAGCCCTTAAATAAAACTGGTCATCTTGGCATTCACAAAGGAGAGCACACAGATTCTCCAGACCTGGCTGATGAAGCAGCTAGAATGGAGACGACTAGAATTGTGTCATCGTAACCTGCATTTGAACTATTGAAGGACTTATATCGGTCGCCCAAGAAATGGTTCATAACTGACTGTCTGACATTTAGAGGAGTAGAACTTTTGTGATGACTTTGGAAGTACATCTAAATGGAACCATGAGAGGACTTTTCAGTGAATCAAGCAATTTGCATGAGAGGACTTTGTACCAGTAACAAATTGAAAAATGTATTCAGTGATTGGTGTTTACACCAATGATACATATCCCATACTCTCAGTATATATGTGTCACCTGAAATTACTTCCTTTGACCAGTGTTTTCAACATAAAAGCTTTTGCTGTACTGTGTTCCCAGATAGCAATGAGTTGGCAGACCAGCGTCCTCCAGAGACAGTAGAAGCGTCAGAATGCCGTAATCGCAAACACGTTTGCCGGCTCACCACCAGCAGCAGCCGCTTTTTAAAAGCGGCAGCCTCCTTCCTACCGCCTTCATTCTGCAGCCGGCCCGCAGACCAACCGCCGTTCAGCTGCCATTATACCGAAGGCGGACCTTCCACGGCAAAAGCTATTTTCAAGCGATCTGCCGCTTTTATATATATATATATATATATATATAAAATATTTATATATATATATATATATATATATAAAATATTTATAGCATGCAGTTTATCAAGAATAATGATTGATCAAACCAGACAAATTTCTATTTGGCCACATTTCAAAGTGCAGTAACTGTCATTGAAACAAGATGTGTCAGATCACTGAAATATAAATAACAGGCAGAAAAAATATATATATATATAAATACACACACTACAGAACATGCAGGTTTCCAATTAAATTTTGGTTAAAAAAACAGCCATACAAGCAAATTATAACACAAAATTAATTAATAATAATTGTTAATAATATAAAGAGGTCAGCTCTGGGATGAAAAGATTTACCAGTAAACATAACATGTAATGAGGATATTTGGTACCACAGAATGTGCAGGATACCAAATAAATCAAGGTATAACATCACATTTTCAAGCCATTTCTAACAATAGGATAAGTGGTAATAATTTAGAGTAAAGCTCTGGAGTAGAATAGACCATTATAACTGCAATGCTGACCTGTGGCACAAAGATTTACAAGCTATATTTAACAATAGAATAACAATTAAGCACTGTGACGGAATGAAAAAAGCTCATTTTAAAAACAGAGTAAGTAGAATGTTTGGTACCAGGTAATGTGCAATATCAAGTATCAGAGGTATGAAATAGTATTTCCAAGCTATTATTAATAGAATAACAGTTAAGCACACTGATGGAATGAAAGTAGAATTTTGGTACTAGTTAATGTGCAATATCAAGTAACAAGTATGAAATAGGATTTACAAATTATAATAGAATCGTTAAGCACTGACGGAATGAAATAAGCCAGTACTAATGTTAAAAAACTTAAAGTAATTTCCACAGTGAACAGGGTGGATTTGGTGAGTGTAGTCTGGCTTCTTAATGTTACTGACTGCAGGATAAAGAAAGTGTTCCAGTTGTCAGTGATGCTGGGGTGTCAGTAGTCAGCCTAGGTTTAAGGGGTCGGCTGTGGGTCCCTCTCAGCTGTGCGGCGCCTTCACGGTCAGATGCTCCTTTCAGGTAACGCACCTACAGGGGTTCCCAGAATAAAAGAATAAAGTAGTCAGTCCAGGTCCCTCAACTACTAAACTATGACATGTATATCTAGGTCTACTACATGTACAGGTGGCCCCAGTGGAAATTAAACCAACAACCACAGGTGTTGTTTGCAAGTTGTACCTGATTGCCAAGTGCGAGCAAACGTCTTCAACATTGTCCCAACGTGTTTCACCTGCTCTTGAAGTGAGCCGCTGTCATCCGAAGCTACAAAATGAAAGGCATATGGTAATTCTGAACCTACATTACACACAAAAAAGTATGATTTAAGAAAGAGTGCACATTCTCACCTACTCGTGCATTGCTTTCCCTCAGGGCTTGGTTCTCCTCCCTCAGACCTTGGTTCTCCCTCGGAGCTTGGTTTTCAGGAGTCTCTGGAAATCTACATAAAAAAAATTAAAAACAACAACTAAAGGCACTATTTTCAATACTGTTAAAACACTGGACATTAAGACATAGGCCTAGAACACAGGTGTCAAACCGGTTCCACGGAGGGCCGAGTGTCTGCAGGTTTTTGCTCTCTCCTTGTACTTGATTGGTTAATTAGGTCACTGATTGGTTAGTTTCTACCCTCACCTGGTTGTGTAGGTATGAACTAGGAACCAATTTATAGGAAAAACCAAAAACCTGCAGACACTCGGCCCTCCGTGGAACCGGTTTGACACCCCTGGCCTAGAATATACCTTCATAGCTGAAAAGGTAATGCTGCACATGATATACCAGGGGAGTCCAAGGGGCAATAACAAAGCAATGACTTTCTCCTATTGATAATCATTGACGTAAAAATATGTTTGAAATAATTGCATACATTTAATGAATTGGACTTAAATGTAACACTTAGTTTAGCACAACGTATTACATACCTCCAGCGTTTTCACCCATATGCTGCCAGGGCAAATTTGCTGCTGGGGGTGTAATGCTTTGTACTTGATGAGCTGGGGGAACAAACATAACAGCTTTAATTTCACTGCAGAGATTGCATATTCAGTAATGAAACAATAATTGAACTGTGCAAAGCTAATGGAATGTACAACACACCTCGACACCTTTCATCCAGAAATTAAAGTGCCCTAATGAAAAACAGATTATGGATAAAAGGATTCCTCATCTTAAATAGAAGCAATAGTTTCCAAGACAAAAAACATCACAAATAACATCACATACTTGTACTCAAACTCTTGGATCTGTGAAGTGGAGTCTGGACTACTAGGGAGAAACCTGGTTCTGAGAGAGGGAACAGAAAATTTAAAATCTAACAAAGGGTATAGTTTAGTTTCAGGACCACAAATTAAGCATCACAGCAATACATTTTACATACCAGCTCTGAGGTCTACAGATGGCTCAACATTTTCCTGGTTTTCTGGAATCAATGCAACTTCTGGAGCATGGGGCAGCACTGAAACCTCGTTACTGGGAACAATGTTTTCAAATCTCAAAAGAGGTTGTCGAAACAACAGCTGGTGCATCTGGAAGCCTAGACTCCACTTCATCAGAAGAGGCCTGGGGTCTGTACTTGGAATTTGAGATTCTCTTTTGTTTTCCCTTCTTGTCATCGTCCATCGTTTCAACGCTGGAACCTTTTTGGAAGCACACCAAATATCTCATCGCCTCTTACCAAGATTCTAGATCAGGGAATAATTAATGAAAGAGTAAACAGAAAGCCATTCCACGTTGATGTTCATTAACATGAGGATTTACTTGGTCAAAGTCGGGAATAACAACAAGTAGAGCATTGTTTGCCCCTCTCAACTCCATTCAATATTATTTTCCTTTTGGACCAGTAACTAGACATTGTGACTAACAATGCATTTACCATTAAAGCCAAAACGATTGTCCAACAGTAGGTCTCTTGGGTGAAGATAACCGGTTATGCTCTGGTCAAGGTATCTGCAAGAAAACGTGAACAAAACCGGATTGTTAACGTTAGGAATATACAGTAGCTATGCTGTTGGGGGGGGACATTATCAGCCAAATGTGGAACAGTAATATTTTTTAAAATAAAAGGTATTCATTGAGTGTAGTGATTCAAGTGAACACAGAATTGTCCTCAAACATAAAAAGTACAGCAGTTCAGAGAATTAGAAATCACAGTCGCCTTAAATCCAGTACAATAGCAAAACAGCACAAAACTTGCTAGCCACAGTGTGTACTGTAACAAAGGCAAAACAGCATGTGCTAGCTAACACTTGCTAGCCACTCTAGCTACTGGACTAGAAGCATACTTGTTCAGGCAAACAAAATCATTTAAACAACCTATATACATCGTTATTTTTGTAAGAAAACACCAAAAGTTAAACTTAAGTCTTTCTAGATGTAAAGCTTTGGCTACCTACTGTAGCTAGTTACATTTCTACATGTACTAGCAACATTGCGTAAACAAGGCTACTTTAGCTTGAGTAGTTAAGCAAGAACAAAGCTGACTACATATTTTATATATATAAACTAAAAACAATGTAAACATAATATTGCGTTACACAAAAAGAAAACATGTCCTTACTTAAACGATGGTAGTGGATGACTTTGCTAGCTAGCAAACTGCAGGCTGTAGTAACTCGCGATTGAGCGATGAACTGATGCGAATGTGTGTCCAAACCAACATGGCTGGTTGATTTTGAGAGTAGCGTTGTATTTCAAAGGGGCGTGCCGCCAGACGGCCGCGGTCCATTAGACCGAGGCAACCGCCAGAGAAAATGAAGCAGTCGGACAGCCGGCATCTCGCAAAAAATGGGAGTGACGTATTCGGCGGCAAACGTTTCCTCCCCGCCAGCTGGACGCACTTATAGCCGACAGCTTAGGGCCGGTGGCAAAAAGAAGCCTTCTGACCATCTAGTTACCTGCCTAAACCAATACAGGTATCTGTCCTATGTTCCTTAGGAATGTGGCGCTTGGGTCAAGTAGCGGCAATTGGCCCCTTTGGGTAAACACAACAGTAAACACCTTGGGCAGGCAGGATAATGTGGGGGGACAGCCTGCCCTTTGGGTAAAACCTGTGTGACATAAGACAGCTGGGCAGCATCTTACCACACCCCTTTTAACTGTTTATTCTGTAAGCTTTTGAGAGTCTCTCTATTTGCAAATAAACTGGTAATTATACCAAAATAATTTTTTCTCTGTGCTTATTCCTTTAAGAGTTCCTATCGATGAAATTACCATCACAGCCATTCCTGACAAGCTGAGTGAGGCTAACTTAAATTTGGTCTATATGGTGAGAGTAGAATTTAACAATTGCCATCCTCCTGTGGGGGTGACTATATCGACAATATTTATGTTAACCTACACCGAGTGAATAGGAGCATGTGGCTATACTGTAAGGCTACAAATGACCCTGGTGCAGACAGACAGTCGCACTAAGGAGGATGAAGCCAGATCAGATATAACCTGTAATCCCTTACCTTCAGGTTTCTCTGTTGGTATTGATGTGGTGGTTAACTATATCCCATGGGAAACATACATAGATTCAATGACCATCAATTTGCATAATTGATCCACTCCTGCCATACCTGAGAAGCTCAACTTGCAAGATTATGCCCAGACTTGTTCACCAATACCTGTTTATGAAATACTTCTTGCTCTGTATTACAGGCACTTTGGGAGCCACAAGGAGTTTAGGACATAGTGATTGTTCCGCCACAACTCAAACCAACTTCATGGCTCTAGGAGCTTTGTCGGAGCAGGTCTATATAGTCTGTGGTGGGAAAGCATACAGTTGCATTCCTAGAGACGCAGGTGGAGTATGTTAAATGGTGTATTTGTTCCCTTAGATTAGGCAGACCACAAAGGAAATGGCAGCCTTATATCAATCCCAACCTCGCCATAAGCGAACACTTACTAGAACTCAACGTATATTCAGTGTACTGATCCCAGGACACATACACCTCACAGGAAGAAATAATGTCTGTCCACAGTGTTGGAAAAACACATTAATTTCAACACTGACACAATTGCAGCAATAGACATGGAGCTGAGTGAAACCTGTTCAGTTGCTCTACAAATTAGAATGTCACTAGATATGATTTTGGCTTCCGAGGGCAGTGTCTGTAAGGTGGTGGGATCTGAGTGTTGTACATTTCAGATGCATCACAAAAAGTAATAAATGTTGTCCTGAGAATGGGTGGGACCCATACTCAGGGTTATCCTCTATGGTTGGTCCTTGGGAAATGACAATAAGTTATTGACTACTGCCTTAGCCGCTATTGCCCTTTTATTTGCTTGTGGTATATTTTTGTCCAGTTAAATAAAAATATGTGTTTCTAAGTTTGCAACACAGGTAATGCTCCAGAAGCATGTAAATGAGGATTCAGACATTTCAGATTTGTTCCCATTCCCTAATTATTGGGATGATGATATCATAAAAGATCATGTTGTTTAGAAGCATTGTTAGTAGTATTCTAAAGCCTAATGAGTTGATGTTTGATGATCTGAGAGAAAAATAAAATAAAAGTTGATATTTCATGATATAGGGCGGATTTTCAGGGGAAATTATTGAACTGATATATTCTTACTGATTAAAGTATTGAGTCCCCATGTTTAGATAAGAAAAGGAATGTGGGAGTGGGGGATCTGGTATTTGTTTAGGGGGCCTCATTGACTGGTATCAGCAGATTATAGGGTTACTCATAAATCTGCCTATCTGTATAACCCAGCAGAGTATCTATTGTTTGTCCAGATGCTGTATGTCCTTTTCAGAGTTGAAAAGGTTACCCATGTGCGGGACAGCCTGCCCCTTGGGTGAAACCTAGGTTGTGATAGAACAAAGGGAATGTGTTTTATTGACATAGGACAGTTGTGTAGCATCTTACCACACCCCTTTTTCCCCTTTAAGTACTGATGATTATCCTGTATTAATTTAGAGAGTATTCACCGTTACCGTGGTAACCAGTGTACACTCTCCTTGCAAGAAGGAACTGTTTATTGTGCAACTGAGTGTTCCTCTGTCTTACCTACCATTTTCGTAAACTAGACTAGAAATTGCCATCACACCACCTTAATTAGAGATATAGAGACTGGGAAAGGCTGAAATTAATTGAACAACCAGTTGAAAGCCGTATTAAAAATGCTAAGAATAGGAACAGCGAGTGTTTACAAGGATTAACCAGATTTGTGGGAAAGGGTGGCAGGTTGGAAGCATGTGGCAGATTATGGTCATTAATAGAAACCGCTGGGCCTGCATCTAAGGCCAATACCCCTTTTATCAAATGTTATAGCTGCTCAAAGCCTTTGTTAATTCACCCAACTCAAGCAGAACCATACAAGCAATCGGTGGGTAAATCCATATTATCCATCTTTACATTCATGTCAGCAGGTTTAACGTTTTTCTCCACAATCACTCCTTGATATTCATATGCCCATAGAGCGCATAGGTACGTCCCATATTTACGTTTCCATTCATCTGACTTTATTTCCTCAGCAAGCCATTTACACTGCTGGGTCACACCCCAAACAGTTTTGAATCCGTCAAATGCAATTCTTTTTCTATATTTTTCACATAAGCTTGCAAGTATAATTATGCGCAACTGTTTTACTGCAGCATTCAGTTGTTGAACTCACCGGAACCCTATATTATTGTCTCCACACAACGTCATAGTTAAAGTGTACAGAAACAAAAGGGTTAGAACACTGTAAATGCAATTGTAAATCTCTCATGTGAGAACATTAACAGTACACATGTATAAATAGGTCAATACCATGGCATGGTCTGTCTCTGTAAAACATATCCTCAGTCCCCACTGGGATTAATAGTGATGAACCCCCACCCCCCCGGGAAACCAAGTCATGGTTATAACGCCTTACTGCAAAAGACAGTTTACCAAAAAAGGACTTTCCAGAATATTTAAGCACTAAATTTTAAAGCCCTCCTGCAAAAAACTGAAGGGCTGTAATTTAAGCTCTGATTTTAACACCACATGCAAAAGACCGCAGGGCCTTAATGTAAGTTCTGGTTTGAATGCCCCACTGCAAAAGACTGCAGGGCATTCCTATGAACAGGGTTCTGGTTACAACGCTCTACCACAAAAGACGGCAGGGACTTTATTAGAGGACATACACTTAAAGAGAACAGACACCTACCTTGTCCATTAGTTCCTTAAGTTTAAGTTCAGTATTATCTCGGTAGGACCATTTGGTGGAACTGGATGTGGACCCATTTTAGATTAATTCCAAATTGTCAAAGAATTAATGTAACAAATGAATTTAATAAATAAAGAGAGTATTACAATTACAGTAAAAGTATCAAAGATAAAAAGTTCTCCAGAGATTGAAGATGCAGACAGGAAGAAAGGTAAATGCAAGAGAGCTTCAAACCCTTGCTCTGGTAATATCCTAAAACTAAAGTAGTGGGGGTTGGTTAACTGGTTATCTCAAGGATCACGCAAGCTAGGAAATTAAAAGCAAGCCTTTTGTTGCTGCATTCGCTCCTAACCGAAACATCTGTTAACCATAAACATTCCAATGACAGCCTAATACACTGCAGGCACAGTTATTAGGCAAATTGTGTTTCTCCAGATTTATTTAATTGTTGAAAAATCACAATGCTTTATGTAAATCCAAAATATAATTGAATCTCAAACCTGAATGTTAAACAAAGGAAAAGTTAGTTTTGATCTTTCTCAGGGGAATACATAAGAATGCAGAATTATTAGGCAAATATTGGTGCCTAATAAAAATTATTTTGAAAGTAAATGTATCAAATAAGTAACACAAAATGAAAATTAATTAAAACGTCTGTCCTTTCTAAAATATTCATTGACCAATATAACCACCCTTCTTTTCAATACCTGCCATGAGCCTTCCATCCATGGAGTCTGTCAGTTTCTTGATCTGTTTACAATCAAGATTCGCTGAAGCAGCAACCACAGCCTCCCAAATACTGTTCAAAGAGGTGTATTGTCTTCCCTGACTGTAAATCTCACATTTGAGAAGGGCCCACAAATAGCCAATATAATTTAAATCAGGAGCCCACAAATCAGGCATCTTCGTGGCCCTTGCTGGCTAGCAGTGGAGTACTTAGATGCATGTGATTGTCCTGCATGAAGATCATGGCCTTCTTGAATGCTGAGGACTTCTTCCTGTACCACTGTTTGAAGAAAGTATCTGATAGCAGCCCATACCAGTTCCCTTCCTCCACCTGGCTGGCGCCTAACTGAAGTGGTGCCGTGTGTCCATTAGAGATCCAGCCACGGGCCCATTCATCTGGTCCATCAAGGGTAATTCTCATTTGATCTGTCCATAAAAGCTTTGAAAAATCTGTCTTCAGGTATTTATTTTCCCAACCAGTATATTTCAAATCTTATTCAGTGGTGGTCATGTTTCAGCCTTCTTGACCTTGGACATGTCTCTGAGCACTTGACACCTTGTACTTCTGGACACTTCAGCTAGGTTGCAGTTCTGGAATATGATGGCACTGGAATATAATGGGTTCCTGGTAGCTTCATGTTTAATTCTTCTCAAGTCTTATGCAGTTAATTTGCGTCTTTTCTTTTCCATGTGTTTTTTGATCCACAGTTGACTATTCGCAACAAAACCTTTGAATGTGTTGTGGTCACGCCTCAATAGTTTAGCTATTTCAAGAGTGTTGCATTTAAACATTTTGACTTTTCAGTGTCAGTTACATCTCTTCTTTGGCCCATTTTACCTGAGGTCATGAAGCTGCCTAATAATTATCCACACCTTGATATTAGGTGTAATTTACTGTTGCAACACCCTCCCTCATTACACCATTACATTTTACCTGAAAATGATTCAATCCAGTGGGCATTCAAGTTTATATGGTTTGGAGTTGGAAAATGTGCATAGAAATAATGATACAATCAGAATATTCACTTGCATAATAATTGTGCATGCAGTGTAGAATAGAAATTTAGGACATAGGTATACAGTGGGGAGAACAAGTATTTGATACACAGCTGATTTTGCAGGTTTTCCTACCTACAAAGCATGTAGAGTTCTGTAATTTTTATCATAGGTACACTTCAACTGTGAGAGACAGAATCTAAAACAAAAATCCAGAAAATCACATTATGATTTTTAAGTAATTAATTAGCATTTTATTGCATGACATAAGTATTTGATCACCTACCAACCAGTAAGATTTCCGGCTCTCACAGACCTGTTAGTTTTTCTTTAAGAAGCCCTCCTGTTCTCCACTCATTACCTGTATTAACTGCACCTGTTTGAACTCGTTACCTGTATAAAAGACACCTGTCCACACAATCAGACTCCAACCTCTCCACAATGGCCAAGACCAGAGAGCTGTGTATGGACATCAGGAATAAAATTGTAGACCTGCACAATGCTGGGATGGGTTACAGGACAATAGGCAAGCAGCTTGGTGAGAAGGAAACAACTGTTGGCGCAATTATTAGAAAATGGAAGAAGTTCAAGAAGACGGTCAATTTCCCTCAGTCTAGGGCTCCATTCAAGATCTCACCTCGTGGGGCATCAATGATCATGAGGAAGGTGAGGGATCAGCCCAGACATGGATTTTTGTTTTAGATTCCATCTCTCACAGTTGAAGTGTACTTATGATAAAAATGACAGACCTCTACATGCTTTGTATGTAGGAAAACCTACACAATCGGCAGTGTATCAAATACCTGTTCTCCCCACTGTATATAGATCACATCCACAGTCATTATGTAAATAATAATACATGTACAAAAATATTTATTTCCATAACCCTTTATTCCCTGCTCATTGCACTATTGTCTCATCAGTCTTATTATGTTATTGTTTTGGTTTATTATGTGTATTTATGTGTACCGTATATTGCAGACGGTGACTCTTGTTGAGTATCTTTTGTTTAAGATTTTTATGAGTAAGCACATCATGAGCCTGTATAATCCAGAGTCATATTACTCATATGTGTACACATACCTGGTGAATAAAACTGATTCTGATTACTGGCATTTAATATTCTTCTATAGGTGACATGAATAAGTTGAAAAACCAAGAGGAGTTATTAAAAAAAGACAAGGTCTGAAATTAATTGGCTGTGAACAGCGTGTCTTTGCATGTCTCTCCCGGGAGTTGGAGTGTAGCAATCGATTTCAATGCCAATGCATAGCTCTAGTCTCCTAGATTACTGGCATATAAGATCTTTCTATAGGTGACATGAATAAGTTATCAAAAAATGAGAGGAGTTATTAGAAAAAAACATTTTGTTTTTTTAATAATTATTTAGCCTAATACGTTTGTAGAATATTAATCTTCAGTAAAATAAGCATGTGACAGTAAGGTGACGGACAGCCTTTTCATCTCCCGCTTTTCCTGGTTTACTTTTCTTCATGAACACATCCCGGACTTGTCTTGTATCTTTGATTATCACCCACACCTGGTCCCAATCTGGTCATTTGTATGTGTTTAAATGTTGCTTCTCTGCTCCCCTCATTTGTCGGTCATTGTTGCTTGTCTACGTTTGTGATTGTACGTGGTGAGTGAGCTGTTTTGGTTTATACCTTTTGTTTCATATGTTTTAAATTTTTGTTTCTTTTATTTTCAATTAAAAAACACATCATCGACTGCCACTCTGCCTGCACCTGGTTCCTTCCTCTTCAACCCTACGCCAAAAGTGACAAAGCATCGAAAATTCAAAGATAGACGACAAGATGTGCACAATTTAGTTTCTCTTTCCCTCCAAAAATAATGTAGATTTACATTTTCGATTTACATTTCATGAATTAGCCTACATAATAAGCTGAATCTCCTATTGAAAAACGGTAACCTGCGTGATAAGTATAATTTGTATTATGTTTCAATGATTAGCACCAGGGGTACCATATGGGTACCAGTGCTAAGTGGCATGGGCTGTTGACGGATAAAAGAAAAGGTAAATAGTCTCTAAATAGTTTTTAGTTCGTCACTTTAGAATTCCGACAACGAAACAATGTAATCTATAGGTATTTAAGAAAGGTCATGGAAGGAGGGTGTAACTTTCAAAATAGCATATATTTTTGTAATTACAAACTCAAATGCCAATTGGTGTAAGCATTTGGCTGTTCTAGTGTTAATGTGCAGCGGTGTCATCAGCTCATTAACCTGACGAGGATGCAATAATATCATATGCATATGTGACAGAAATCCTGAACGGGGGCTTATCGCAAAATTTGAGTAATGTCAGTAGCAATAGCTAGATAACTAGCCATACAAACGACTTTGACAACATTTTGAAAAGGAATTATCTCTTAGCTAGTTAGCGAACGTTACACTAACCCGTATACATGAAGGAATGTTTTGCAGCAGACTGAAAAAGTAGACATCCTCTGATGCATACAAAGTCCTTTGTTGTTTGCGTATAGTCTGTTGACTTGTTTACAATGCGTCTTTTCAATACCGTTCACACTTAAGACATTCAATACTCCAAGAATCTATGCATCTTTCATTATCTCTAACATAACTGCCATGGTTGTTCTTTTCTTGTAAATGTAATCTGTGGCCAGTTGTTTTATAGAAGAGGAGCTAGCGTTTTCTATGTACCATTGGCACTGCAATGAAATGCTTCAATTTTGCCTGAACATTTTGAACAGTATCTAAGTCTAGGATTTCCCTCATGTTGTCCGATTCATCTTCTGAGTCATGGCATTATTGTACTCTAGAAAGTAGTATATCACAATTTCTAATTTGTTGATAACACCAGAAAAATTCAGGGCAGCGATGTAATTCACAGCTGTAGCAATGCGATCACAGCTGTCTATTTTTGAAAATCCGGGGATCCCAATGATTTACTGATCAAGCAGTCGCGTTGTTGACAAAAGCCGGTACACCAATCAGAACTCATGTCCAGCCCCTTCATTATCTCAGCCAATGGAAAAAAAATATTTTTCATTAGTTAAACAACAATTTAGTTCTTTTAGTTTTACATTTTATTCATCTTTACACTTCGCATACTAGTTTTTTTATTAAGTCACATGAAAGTTCACAACTTCAAGAAGGCATTTCTGCAAAAAAGACAAAATGTCCCAGAACATGTTTTTCTTCATGAAAACGTCTCCCCTGAAAAGTAGTGACATGCGACATTCACCATGTTCAGGAATTATGTCACATATAGCTCCACTACTGATGTCATTGCGTCCCCTTCAAGTTATGCAGGCCCTTTGTCTATTTTTAGCGAGAAAGGTCTCACAAGAAACCAGGTGCCTCATAATGCTATTTCATCTCACCTTGACGCTACCCCAAACTTCCAACAGTCTACACCAAGTGGTGGTTCCAGTGATCCATGTCCTTAGACTGCCTTTCTTCAGCAAACTGTTTGCGGGCTTTCTTGTGCATCATCTTTAGAAGAGGCTTCCTTCTGGGACGACAGCCATGCAGACCAATTTGATGCAGTGTGCGGCGTATGGTCTGAGCACTGACAGGCTGACCCCCCCCACCCCTTCAACCTCTGCAGCAATGCTGGCACCACTCATACGTCTATATCCCAAAGACAACCTCTGGATATGATGCTCAGCACATGCACTCAACTTCTTTGGTCGACCATGGTGAGGCTTGTTCTGAGTTGAACCTGTCCTGTTAAACCACTGTATGGTCTTGTCCACCATGCTGCAGCTCAGTTTCAGGGTCTTGACAATCTTCTTATAGCCTAGGCCATCTTTATATAGAGCAACAATTCTTTTTTTCAGATCCTCAGAGAGGTCTTTGCCATGAGGTAACATGAGAGCGATAACACCAAATTTAACACACCTGCTCCCCATTCACACCTGGGACCTTGTCATACTAACGAGTCACATGACACCGGGGAGGGAAAATGGCTAATTGGGCCCAATTTTGCCATTTTTACTTAGGGGTGTACTCACTTTTGTCGCCAGCGGTTTAGACATTAATGGCTGTGTGTTGAGTTATTTTGAGGGGACTGCAAATTTACACTGTTATACAAGCTGTACACTCACTACTTTATTGTAGCAAAGTGTCATTTCTTCAGTGTTGTCACATGAAAAGATATAATCAAATATTTGCGTGAGGGGTGAGGGGTGTACTCACTTTTGTGAGATGTAATTTGTTCCGGAGCTGTATAGCATCTGTTGGATGCTCCCCATCAATAATTACTAGAAGAAAATGTGATATTTCCAACACAGCGAATGTCATATGTCAACAACTTCTTGCGTCCCACAGTTTCACAGGAAGTGAAAGTATATCTCCACAAACGTATGTTTGATTCTCACCATATTTGGTATGCATGATTAGTATTACAAGATAAAGACACCTGCAGTGTGGTGCCAATTGGCCATTGGAGGACGCTACAGTGTATGGTCAAATTTGAGATTTTCAAATAGCAATTTCTCTGTGCCCCTTAGACCTGAACTCACCAAACCCATCTCAAATGGTGCTGCGTGTTGAACCAATCTTCTGTAATCTTCATTTCCGTGAACTTTGAATATATTACATCAAAACTAAAACAAATCAGTCCTAGGCTATTGGTCGGATTTTGATCCCAAATGGAACATCAAACAGCTACAAAACAAAACATACTCGTCAGGAATGGACAGAAAAAGTCCCATACAGAAATACCTCTTGGGGGCGATATAAACATCTCTGATGTTTCTCATGATTTTGCAGTTGATAAAAACACATCTAAACAACATCTCCTCCGACACGGCTGAATGGATTTGGATGTCAATTGGTGTGAAGGACCACTGGACCATTGTCTTTAAAAGTTAGATAAGAAAAGTTGATATCTCAAACAATATGGCTTCCATTTTGACTTCTGTGAAAATCTCCTCTGAGACTGCTGAACAGATTTGCATGCTATTGGGTGTGATGGACTTTTGAACCATTATCTTTTCAGGTTATATAAGGAAAGTTGATATCTCAAAGAATATGGCTGAAATCAGTGACTGAAATTGATGTGGGCGGGTCTATGACTATATAAGGCCATAAATCCTCATGGGAATATTTGACGCCCCCAAAAGGCATTGGAGGGAGGGCATCCCAATGGCGATGAGAGCCCACCTGGCAAGACAGCAAGGGTGGACAGTATCAAGCCTTTCTGGTCACATTCACGCCCCTGGGCTAAGCTACACCTAATCATAGACCGTGCTGTGGAGATGAGTCTTTAGTAGACACTTGAATGTTTGCACTGAGTTTGTATTTCTAACCTTGATTGGCAAAACAGCAAAAGGCCCTGCCTCCGGCTGTTTGTTTAGAGATTCTAGGTACAATTAAAAGGCCTGCATTTTGCGATTGTAGGTTATGTGTAGGTATGTATGGCTGGATCATTTCAGCGAGGTAAGTAGGAGCAAGTCCATGTATTGATTAATAGGTTAACAATAAAACCTTAAAATCACCCTTAACCCTAACAGGCAGCCAGTGTAAAGAGGCTAGTACAGGAGTAATGTGTTACATTTTATTTGTTCTAGTTAGGATTCTAGTAGTCGTGTGCAGCACTAATTGTAGTTTATTTATTGATTTGTCAGGGTAACCGAAAAGTAGAGCATTGCAGTAATCTAGTCCAGAAGTAACAAAAGCATGAATTTGTTTTTCTGCATCAGTTTTTGATAAAAGGTTTTAGATTTTAGCAATGGTTCGAAGATGAAAATAAAGCAACTCTTGAGACATATTTTATATGTTCATCAAAAGAGTGGTCATGGTCAAGGGTAATGTCAAGGTTTCATACAGTTTTTTGGGATAAGACCATGCAGCCATCAAGGTTCACAGTGAGATCTGCTAACATAGCTCTTTGATTCTTGGGTCCTAAAATGAGCATTTCTGTTTTTCTTGAGTTTAAAAGCAAGACATTTTCTGTCTTCCACTTTCTAATATCTGAAACACATACTTCCAAAGTAGCTAATTTTGGGGCTTCTCCATGCTTCATTGAAATATATAACTGTGTGTCATCAGCATAACAGCGAAAGTTGACATTGTGATTCCGGATTACATCACCCAGAGGGAGCATATTTAGTGAGAACAATAATGGACCCAGAACCGAGCCTTGAGGAACACCAAAAAATACCTTTGACTTGTCAGAGGATATGCCATCCACACTAACAAACTGATAGCTTTCCCGATAAATAAGATTTAAACCAGGCTAGAACATTTCCACGTAGCCCAATATGGGTTTCCAGTCTCTCAAAGAGAAGTGAGTGATCAGTAGTGTCAAAAGCAGCACTAAGATCAAGAAGCAACAGAACAGATGTGGAACCTTTGTCTGAAGCCATTAGAAGGTCATTTGTTACCTTCACGAGTGCAGTCTCAGTACTATGATGGGGTCTGAAACTGGATTGCAGCATTTCATAAATGTTATTTCTCCTATAATATTTTGGGATCCAGATTCGATTGTTTTTAGAAGAGGCTTAATTTCTGCCTTTTTTTGTGAGTTTTGTATCCGGCACGCCCTGATCCCTGCTCCGCGGCCTGCAACTGCTGTTTTGAATTTCAATCGCCAGGGTGTTCCTGAAAGGGTTATCTAGATAGTTAGTGCTGTGATTTTACAAAGTTCCAAATGATTTCTCTGAAAACCTATTATAAACATTTTGGTAACAGTGTTCTGAATAAATCCCTCCAGTGTGTAAAAAACAGTCATGTAGTCTGTGTTTTTGACAGCTTGTGTGTGTAGTCTGAGGGCAAAGTTTGAATTGGGACCCAGACATTAGATGTTTGTACCATTAGGTGTATGTTTTTAAAATTGTGTGAAGATTTGAGAAAATGGTGAGTTGTTCCAGGGATTGTGTCTAAGCAATTGATAAAAACAAATCTGATAGACATGATGGTGACTGGTTTAAGATGTGGCAGCCAATAAAAAGTTTAATAACTTTGCCGAACATAGTTGGTCATGCAAGTGTCATTGATTTTGACACCGTCAGGTTCCTGAGGACTGCCAGTAATAAACTCATGCTCTATGTTGCTCCTCTGCAAGAGGAAATTTACTCCTCGCCCTTGCCTCCTGATGTATCAGAGTTTGCCAGGATTCCTACATCTTCATACAAGACTTGTGGTGTGTCAATGTCCTTGCAGTTTCTTTCCCTACACATACAGACTTGCAATTACCTTCATGCAGATTATGTAAGTTGTAAAGACATTTTCCCATACAGTTTGAAAATGATAAATGATTTGAGTAATGTTTAGACCTCTGAAGATGAATTTATTTTCTCTACCTACTTGCAGAGGGCTAACCCTGAAGTTATTTGTGTTGAAGAACCTGTACATGAAGACAGTATTATGGAAATGCAGGATTTAGTTCACTGTATAATACTGTAAATGCTAGCGCATGCTACCTCCAAAGGTGGCATCTTGGAACAATTGATATCAAAAAGTTTAATCAATAAAATAATCCAGTATCTAGCCGTCAGGGACATTTACCATAATATAAACAACCTCCTGCTTCCAAAGATCTTGGTTTTACTGTATCATAGTGGTCCTTAATGAGATTTAGAGCGTTGGTTACCAAATGGGAATTAGGACCCCTCGAGGCACTTGACCTATCTACAGGGGTTATTTGAAAAGACTAATGAGACTTTAGGCTAACTGGTAAAATGAACATGGGGGTATTTCAGCGCAGTCTTGGCAGTGCAACAGTCAGTTGGTGGTACAGTAAACACAAAAGTTTGGGAACCACTGATTTAGAGTATAAGAATTCACTGATTAACCTATAGAATCGTCAGTGTTCTATTGTGTGCTTTGCTATTAACTGATGGCAGGAAGTGTCACATATTTGCTGAAAGTGGCTTCTAATTCTAATGTATACCAACATAGAATGTTAACATCAGTAGCTATTTCTCTGTAACTCTAAATGTTACATTTGTGTTTTTTCATTTGAAATGTTGGCCATCAGGTCCCATAAGGACTTCCCAACAGACGTGGTTGCGCACCATGCACATTTCTGCGGTGAAAGGTATCAATCATTTTCATCATTCATTTGATTTGCCTTTGATTTCAATAATCAGATATGTTTTGTATTCCATTTACGCTCTGCATTCAAATGTATGTAACTTATTACAATACACAGCATTGTTTTTTCATTTATATCATATGGTATGTTGTGAAGATTGTCATCAGCATCCCTCAACAAGGAAACTGCTGAGTGTGGTGCCAGCACCAGTTACATGGAAGACAGTACTGGGGAGGCCAGAGCAAGCACTAGTGCTGAGGAGGCCAGAGCACGCACTAGTGCAGTGGAAGCCAGAGCATGCACTAGTGCAGAGGAGGCCAGAGCATGCACTAGTGCAGAGGAGGCCAGAGCATGCCCTAGTGCAGAGGAGGCCAGAGTAAGCAGCAGTACCCCCAATGCCCCAGAGCCTGTTAAGTATTTGACCATTTAAAGAATGTTAGCTGTTGCAAAAAGCATATAGATATGTGCCCTTTCTGAGGATCCCTTTATGAAATTGCTGTCTTATATTAACGATTTTTAATAGGCGTATATAAACACATTTGTACACATACAGTCAGTCAAGATCTGACAATGTGAACAGACAGGTGTTAGCTGCTGAATGGTTGAGCACACAGTGGTCTGTTAAGCAGAGAATGTTCAGCATTATTATTAGGACAGAACGCTGGATTAAGATGAGCAGAGATCATCCATGAAAAAAGAACGCAACATGTATGAGGGGCCGTCAGGGACATTATTCAGAATTACCTCTCACAAACCCATGAAATGCTCTTACATACACTACTGAAACACTATCACATAAACAACTGGAAGATTATTCGCTCGCATACACTACTGAAACGCTCTCACACATACAAGTGAAATGCTCTTATATACACTACTGAAAAGCTCTCAATACATACAAGGGAAACGCTCTTATATACACTACTGAAAAGCTCTGATACATACAATTGAAACGCTCTCACACATACAAGTGAAATGCTTCTATATACATTAAGATGATTAGTAGTGCGCATGCGCGGAATCTGCATGCTGCCTGTTACGTTACTCCCGCCTTTGAGTTGGCTTTTTTTTTTACTTCTTAACTTTTATTCTTTTTTTGTTTGTTCTTATTTTTTCACTGTAAATCTCTGTATCACTGTAAGTCCTGCCCTCTCTAAAGATTTTGTTTGAGAGAGTTTTTGTGTTTTATTTCCTGGGACACTAAGGTGGCCATTTCCTTCACATCAAAAAGTAGGACACTTTGCATAGACAGGGACACGCAAACAGATATTTGTTTGGTATGATCCCGTTTTAAATTTTAATATGTTATCAATAATAATAATTAATATATATATAATATTTATATATAATAACAATGTGCAATAATTACTGTGCAATACCATTCCATATTCACTGTGCAATCTATTGCCCATGTGCAACTGCTGCTGCTGCTACTATTTGTGTTATCTGTTGTTTGTGGATTCTTACAGTTTTTTCTCTTGTTCATAGTGTTTTTTTATATATGTTTTATTTTCCTTCTCTTACTGTTTCTTTTACAGTTTTTTTCTCTATCCACTTTGCTGCTGTAACATTGGAATTTTCCCATTGTGGGACAAATAAAGGAATATCTTATCTTTTCCACCAGATTACATAAAGGTGTTTACACATACCACATAGCTAATAATACATATACAAGATACAGCTCATGACAAAGTGCCCTTCCAATTCAGAATACATAGGTCTAATAAACATCATACAGAAACTGTTTTATCTGGATAGATAAAGGGTAAAAAATACAGCACCATCTGTTTCAGATGTATAGGCTTTGCCTGTAAGTATGAGCATTATCAGAATTTCAGTCCAACAACGGACTTTAGTTAATGTTACTTTCTCTGTGGCAGAGAGCTTGATTGACAGCCTGGTGGTAGCAACTGAATCAACACATGGCTCATTTTAATATTAAAATTAACCATGTGTTGATAGGTCACCACATGAAAATGTAACCAATGAAATTACTTATTTTGACACAGCTTTTTTGACACACATTTTTAGCCAATAAGTATTAAACTAAAAAGGTAATGTGTCAAAAGGCGGACCTTTTTGTTATTTTCTCAAAAGGAGGACAAATGAATGTCAGGCTAAAGGCTGCACCTGCAGCCGGACTGTCCAGCCTAAAGCCGGAGGAATGGCCACCCTATGGGACATATATAATATACATATAATATTTAACTATAATGTGTGAAAGGATTGCACTACAGTGTGTGAAAGGTGTTTCACATATGAGAGCTTTTCACTATAATGTGTGGAAGGATTTCACTATAGTGTGTGAGAGGTGTTTCAGTAAACCCAGAAGGGCTTCCGTTCAACAAAAATGCGCAATTCACAGCGTGATTCACGTGTTGATCGTCAGCCATGTTGTTCGCAACACTAATGTCTGCCCAACAGCCTGCAAGCAGCCTAACCGAGGCAGCAGCGTTACTAAACACTGTGCTGGCGTCAGCGGAGACCATCAGAACCTTGTCAAATGCGACAACAGTCGGGCAGTTACCGACCGTTGCAACTTCAAGCCACGAGACACTGGACAGTCACATAGCGTATATAAGAGCGTTTCACTTGTATGTATGAGAGCTTTTCAGTAGTGTATTGTTGAAGTTTAACACTTCCCCGAGTTGGTTTGATGGAAAGGAGAATAACACACCAGGAGTCAGGTCAATACCGTACCACACAATGTCTAAAGATCAATCAGTCACATTGGCATCATTTATACTTCAAACACGCCTAAAAGTGGGGGGTTTGAGGTAGATAAGCATGTGTGCCATTGGTCCAGTTTATGTTCTATACCTTATATGTGTAAATGCAGTACAAGCGTCATCTTTGCACTTTGTGGTTTCTGTCTTGTGTCTATTCTTAATGCAACCCTGTCCAGAATATGTGTGTGCGTTATTAATCTGTTTCCTGTTCTTCTGAGACACACAAGCTAAATCGGCTCTCTTCCCAACAACAGACTAAATAAGATTTCCTGTTCTTCTACTTGCAATTTGCAGTTACAGCATATGCTACAGACATTTAATATTTTGCTTCAATGCTCACAACAGTTTGACAGCTCATACACTAAATGTATCCACAATTCCCCTTTTTGATCTCTCCCCAGAGAGATCACCCCTATTCGCCAAGCTCCAGTTCTCCCGGGTCATGCTGCTCCAGTAGAGGCATCAGCATCCATGGTGGCGGTCCTGGAGCCTTCTCAATGGCTGTAGAGATCACTCTCATGGCGAGCCCTCTTATGCATGGGATACAACAACACCCACAAGTAACCATTATAGCACAAAATGTAGCAAGCGATAAAAGGACAGACATTATCAAACCTTTCCACTGGCCGAACATCAAGGTCATCCATTCCTCCAGCGGATTAGCTATCCCAGAATGCTCGTATGCAACCCCTTGACATAGTCCAATTCAATGCCCCCAAATTTCTTCAAGCAGGTGTCCTCAGGTGGGGTCGCGAACCTCTTCTCTGGGGGAATGGAGACCCGATGCCAACCTGGGAAAGCTGTAACAACATACAACACACATATCATTATTCCACCAATGCCCATGTACCACTTGATTCTATTATCATCTTCCCAGACCTTTCTCTGTAACCCTGTCATCTTGGTACGAGTGGTAGGAGCCACTCTGTGTCCTATACCCCCTTTTGTTACAGTATTCTTCAATTCCTTCCCCTAAAAGTCTATTCCCCTGGCGCCGTCCTTTGTCTCCTTCTCTCGCTCGTAGTCCCGCAGTATCCTGGGGTCCGCTCCTGGCACCGGTCCGGCTGGTTTTGGTCCTCCTTCTGTCCACACTGGGGCAAGCTCCTCCTTCCCGGTTTGGATGAGGTCTGTCAGCGACACACCTGGCTCCTGCGCTGGTGTACACTGGCTCCAATGGTACCACGTCTCTCCTTTGTCCCTCAGGCGGACCGCATGGCTCGTTCTCTCCACCACCTGATGAGGACCCGTCCACCTTGGCTCCGACCACTTTCGCTTGATGACCTTCAGCAGCACCCACTCCGCCTGGGCAGGTTCTGGTCCAACGGGTGCAGGTTCTTCCTTTCTCCGACTCTGTTGGTGAATTCTGAAACGAGAGCTCGCAATTCATCTAAATACACTCTGTGATCTTTGGACCATTTCTCCCCTTCCAGGACCGCAGGCCCCATGGCTGGTCCTGGAAACTGTCTCCCCGTCAGCAGCTCGTATGGGGTGAACCCAGTGGTCTGATTTAACGAGCATCGAATAGTCATGAGTGCCAGTGTCAGTGCATCTACCCAGTTCAATTTGGTCTGTGCACATATCTTAGCTAACTTGTTCTTTAAGTTTTGGTTCATCCTTTCTACCCTTCCCTGGGACTGTGGGTGGTATACAGTGCCAAAAGCATGTTTTAGGCCCAATAAGCTCTCTACCTTCTGTAAGATACTTGATCACTGTCTGACTGTCCTCCCTTCTTGCCGGCCAGAAGCCCTGTGAACACATCCACACACACTAACATGTAACGGCACCCCCGTACTGTTTCCCCCATGTCCGAGTAGTCTATCACTATCTCTTGTCCAGGTCTCGTCGTCATGGGGAACGCCCCCATCTCAGGTTTAATCGTCGGTTTTGGATTGTGGTGAGTGCAGATGGTGCATGTCCTAGTGTAGTTGCGTACCATGTCTACCATAAACGGATGCCACCAGTGGCACAAGTTTCTTAACATTTAAGCCGGCCCTACATGGCCCAAGCCATGGGCTTCTGCAAATTTATCTCCTCGCATAGCTGGTGGAAGTATTACTCTACCGTCTGACCCTCTCCAGAGCCCTTGCGTCTCTGTTGCTCCTCTCTGTCGCCAAATTGTTTTCTCTTGTGGGGAAACCCCCTTTTGATGTCTCACTATCTCGTCTCTCTCAGGGCCTTCTCCCCACCCCACTTCCTCTCTGCTTTCACTGTGACTAAACCCTCTGGTGTTAGTTTCACTACCGCAAACACCGCCCTCAGCCCATCTTGTTCGTGTCTGAAACAGCACCCATCTGTGAAGAGGTCCCCTGCCCCTTGGAGGGGTTCTGCCTCCAGATCAGTTCGTGTCTTACTCTACCTAACTACCTCTTGCGTGAACACATGTGGCAGCCCCGTCCCCATCCAGTCTGCCATATTTATCCCCTCGTGTGTGAAAGTCAAATTTGGAGCCCCGAGAATTTTACTTAGGTGTTGTTGCCTGAGGGAAGTCATGGTGACCATCTGTGAGTTTACATACGCCACTACACTGTGTGTTGTGAGTATCTGAAGTTGATGTCCCATTACTATGTGTGCGCATTTTTGAATGAATCTCGCCACCCCCGCGGCGTGCTGTGTACCGGTGGGGTGCCTTTTTTCGGTTTTGTCAAATCCTAAGCTTATGTACACGAGGATGTTCCTATCTCCCCCTTTTTTCTGAAACAGGACCCCGTTCATGACTTGTCCTGTTTCAGAAACATCTAGAAAAAAGGGTTTTGTTTAGTCGGGTACGGCCAGATCAGCTGCGGTGGCTAGTTGTTGTTTCAGCAAAAAGGCCTGGTCGGCCGGACAAGTCCAATTGAGTGTGGCTTTAAGTTTACGCATTCCCTGCTCTTTAACTAGTGCTCTAAGTGGCTCTGTGAGCCCTGAGTAGTTTGGGATGTAATTGCGGCTGTGCCCCAGGAATGATAGCATTTCCTGAACTGTAGCGGGTTTGGGATAGTGGAGAATGGTTGTGCGGTGTGCCAGTGAAACCCCCGCTCCCTTCTGCGAGATTACTCTGCCCAGAAAGGAGACCTGTGTTCTTACCAGCTGTAGCTTTTCTTTCGACACCTTGAACCCTTTCTCAGCCAGTCTGGTGAGGACCGTCACTGTGGCTTGGATGCAGGCAGCTGCTGTCGGGGCCGCCAGCAACAGGTCGTCTACGTACTGGACTAAAGTTACCCCTGTCGGCAGTGAGCATCCCTGCAGCGCTTCTCTCAGTACCTGGTTGAATATGCCAGGGGAAAGCGCGAACCCCTGTGGTAGTCTCGTGTATCGCCATTGTCGAAAGAAAATATGTCACGAAGTTCATCTGCTAGTGGGAGACAGAAAAAAGCATTGGGTGAGTACCATACGTTTGGCGCCTGAGTGAGTGTCCAATCAGTGCATTCGACCGCCCTTTTAACCATGGGCCCCAGGTCTTTTGCTTGGTGTTTAGGATGCAGGGTAAGTGACACATGCGGGACGGACTCCTCCGCCATCATGTACCACTGTTCCAGCTCGTCAGTCAACTGTACATCTGCCGCTACCCCTTCAGGGCCTACATACAATAATTTAGACCCGATCTGCCACGTGTCCCCACACATTGCATCCCCAAACCCCTCTCTATACACCTCGTCGCCCTGTCGATCATAAAATAGGGTTACATGAGGGGGGTCTGGCGGAGGAATGTACGGCTCGAGGAGGGAGATCCACGGCCTCCACTTGAAGTACTGCGACAAAATGCCCTGTTTATCCTGCTTTTCCGGTATCAATAGTCCCCAGTATATCTCCGCTATTTCACCCTTCACCGGTTGCACCAGGTACTGCCCTTTGCGTGTGGTTTCAGGTCTGCAGACCGCCGACTTCCCGCCTGGTAATGTGACAGTTAGTCCATCTGGAGAACACAAGATATTAGCCCACAGTTTTATCAACAAGTCTCTCCCAAATAAGTTCACTGGTGTGTTTGCCGACACCACATACGGATGGCTGAGGGCCTGTTTACCCAGTATCGTTTTAAGAGGAAACGTCACTGGCAAAGTCTGTCCCACCCCTTCAAACCCCACAACCTCCACTGTCTTGGAGGATAGTAGTCCTGTGGCGGGAGGGGCGGTGATGGTGGAAAAAGTGGCACCTGTGTCGACCAGAAAGGGGAAGTCCCTCCCGTCAACATTCAGGGACAGCATAGGGTCTGCCTTTACCCCGCTGTCCCCTCCCCTCCCTGTGGACCGTAATTCCTGGTCCCACCCTCCCTCATAAAAGAGTGGATACTGGCCAGGTGCACTAGGTGGTGGGACGGCGTGTGGGTTGGGAACTGGAGCTGCCCCTTGGTTTGGGTATCCTCTGCCCCTCCCAGCGTTCTGTGGGCAGTCTTTGGACCAGTGGTTTGGGTCCCCACACGTAAAACAGGCTCCGTATGGGACTTGGGCTCCTGGAGCCCCTCTGCCTCTACCCCACCCCCTCCCCCTACCGTAACCTCCCCTCGGAGTCCCTGGTCGATAGGGCGCGGTGAATGCCCTCAGGCCACCGTGAGGTTGTGGTGCCCATGTGGGAAGATGGTATAAATCGGGTTTGTCAGGTTCTCTCAAGCCTAGGGCTGCCATCTGTCTGTGTCTCTTCCTCCCTTCATTCACTTTCGCTTTTGCCTCACCCAGCTGTAAGTGCAACAGTTTCTCTTTCAGTTCCTCTATCTGCTTCTCTTTTTCTGACTCCTCGTCCTTAGCTCTCTGCAAATGATGTACTACTACATGCCTTTCCCACACATGTGACTTGCTCCCCGGCAAATCTGGGTTAGCCATCAATGCCTCTTTTATTTTCTCAGGAAGTCCCTGTAAGACCGCCCTTCTAAACCACTCCTGCTGCAGACCTCCCTTCCCCGGGTGGTGCCCTGTGTGTTTGGCCCATGTTTCTTTACACGCTTTTAGATACTGTCTAGGGTGTTGGTCTTTTTCCCAAGGTAACTTGGGTACCGGGGCCCCAGCCAGCAAAGGGAATCGTTCCCTCAAAGCTGCCGCTATGCGTCCGACCACCTGACTGAAAGGGATGTCGCCAGGGTTCCGTCTAGTGGTGGCCCCTTTTTCTATCTCATTCATAGCATGGGCAGACATGACTCGGGCGGCTACTGCCCTCCAGTCCCCCAATGCTAATGTTTGACCGGCTGTGAGTTTGTCAAATTGTGACAACCATAGTCCACCTCCCTCTCCCATCGGGGTTAATTTATCTACCAGCGCCTGTACGTCTCCCAGCCCCAGTGGTTTATACCGTGGTTCGCCGCCTCCCACTCTAAAGAGATGCAGCTGAAACCCAGCGCAACTAGCTTCCCCTTTTTCTGCTTATTTTTTGTCTTTCTCGCAGTGTCACTCCCATCAGACCCCGACCCCGTGTCCTCACCTAACCTGCCTTTAGCACCGCCTGACCTTTTCTTCCTGGTCCCTTTAACCTCATCCTGTTTATTCTCTCCTAGTTTCTTCACCTTCTCACTTGTCTCCTCATACCTCCCGTACTCTCTCTCTGCTCTGGACTTAAACGGTTTCACTTCCCTGAGTTGGTTTGATGGAAAGGAGAATAACACACCAAGAGTCAGGTCAATACCATACCGTATATTCCATTTATTATAAAAGCTTTGGAGACAGAGTGTCGCCGCACAATGTCTAAAGATCAATCAGTCACATCAGCATTATTTATACTTCAAACATGCCTAAAAGTGGGGGGGTTGAGGTAGCCAAGCATGTGTGCCATTGGTCCAGTTTATGTTCTATACCTTATATGTGTAAATGCAGTACAAGCGTCATCTTTGCATTTTGTGGTTTCTGTCTTGTGTCTATTATTAATGCAGCCCTGTCCAGAATATGTGTGTGCATTATTAATCTGTTTCCTGTTCTTCTGAGACACACAAGCTAAATGTTTTTTCATTATGATGCAGCTTTGTGCTTCCTCATTTCTATGACTAGCTGATTTTTGAACAAATCGTGTGGCCTGTGCCAAGAATAGAGGAAGAGGAGGAGGGTGAGGAGTACTCTCTTGAGACAAGCTGTCGAATCGCAGGATACCTGCGACACTTTGTTGAGAAAGGTATTAAATTTTTTTGATCCATCATAGTACTGGTTATTCATCTGTAGTGAACACTTAGACATTTGCATCACATCACAATTTGCATCACAATCAAGGATGAATCTCCTGAAGTTCAGGACAGAATGGGAAATGCTAAAAGGGGATCTACAGGTGGAGGTGGTGCGTGGTGATCTGCCACGATCGTCAACATGCTTTCAATGTCTCCACCTGCCAGGTCACTACAGTAAGTATGAAGACTTCCACAAGGATATGGAGGCATGGCATTGCAACATGTCACACCGGCTTGTGTTATGGTAAATTAATTGGGACACATTGTTTGAATATTGTAATTTGGTCTACAGAACAATTCACAGTATGCAATGTACTGTTACATTTAAGGAGCAGCTGGAGACAGCATTTGTTGTATTCAAGGTTGTGTAGTTAATGGAAGGTTGTACAAAAACATTTATAGTTATTTCTTTATTTTCTTTAAATGCATGTTTGTGTTTATAGAAATGTTAGTGTTTTTGTATGAAATGACTACACAATTTTTTGTACTGTTGTAATACTTTGCACAATATTTTACAGTATTTTGTCAAACTCTTAAACAATCTTCAGAAATAATTTGTGAAAGAAATTGAAAACAGAGGCATTTAACAGAAATTACAATGAAGAATGCCATTTGTAAGTTTATTGTACTTTCCAAACAATATGTTGTGGGTTTACGACAGTATAATACAGAAATTTACATTACAAGTTCTAAAATCCTGTTGATATACTGAAATATTATAGCATAGTAAAATATTATTGTAGCATTTAAATTAACATTTGACCCCTCACTTCTATTGCATTTTATAACTACCTTTGGAACAAGCTATAGCTGCTGATAAATAAATACTAGTAGATGAAGTCTGTCGTTGAATTTGGTCTCAAAGTCATTAAACAGGACTGAATGTAAACGTATGTGTAAGTGTAAAAAAGAAATCCAGCACTGCTGAAGAGAGCAGAAGAAAATGTTTTGGAATGCAGAAGCGTATGACATTGATGATTAACTGATGTCAGAACCAATCAAATAGCAAGGACGTATTTGCGAATTCTGTACAGCAGCCTAATATTGCAGTATATTAACATAATATGTGGTGGTCAAAGGGTGTTCTATATAAGCTATGACTGAGGGAAGGAAATTCCATACTATTAACTTGTGGCATCACATCACATCTCCATAAGATTAAAAGTCTGAAGGGACATATGTGAGGGAACATATGAATGCACAGTTACAGGTTTTTTGTTGCGGTTTTTAGCCCTGTGACGTTTCACAGCAGCAGGGGGACCACAGTGAAACGTTATCATCCATAACACTGATGGGACAGTGGGAGAGAAACTCCTGCCATACAAACATGCGTGTAGATTAAGGAATTGGAGTCTGTCATCCTGATCTTCCCCAGAAGGGAAGAACAAACGTTAGATTATTGCACTTTAATTTTGCAAAACAATTACTACCTCAACACACACACACAAGCAGCTACATTAGGACGGTAGCTAGATACTAGCTGTTTCTCAATGTCAAGGATCCTTCCTTGGTAGGACTAGTCCTTCCAAGGAAGGATCCTTCAGAGGCTAGGCCAGGCTCCTCCTTAGCATTCGAAGAACAAGTACAATGGAACAGGCTACCAAGTGCACGTCATTGCGTCATTATGTCAGTGAAAAGGCCCGCCTTCTGCCCGCCTCCCGCGCTGCGATTCAACAGTGGACAATGGATGTGCTGCTGATTTTTTTCCTGTACAGCATCTTTGCTGAGATGGAGGAGGAGTTGGTGAGGGAGCATCGGCGTCAGGCTGCCCGCATTAGGAGGATGCTAATTTGTCGCCACCTCTGCCGTGGATGGTAAGTGACGTTAAAACATGAAAAGGGTGAATATGTAACGTTACACTAATAGGCCAACGTCAGCTCCTGATTTAGCAATGTTTTCTTTTTTTTACAACCACTATTATATTATGTCAATACATTTTAAACTCTTGGGAGTTAACGTTATTTGTCATCACCGTATGGAGAAAAATCACTAGTATGATTGTTGTGATCAACAATATATGATCAACAAAAAAAGGCTATATGAAGTAAAAATGACAAGGTGAACAGATGCTGTTAATGAACCAGTAAAAGAGAACAGGTTTAAGTCCCACCCCCCCCTGCAAATCAGTTTTGTGATGAAATGTTTAATAGTTTAACAAATAATATATATTATTAAATATTATTATCCTAATAAATGGCAAAACTGAACCCTTCCTCTATTTTTCATGTTGCACAGATGTGGCACTACTGTGCCATTAATGCCATGATACCGGTGCTGCAACGGTACCATGGAGGGGAGGACATCCGCCCGGATTTCAGGCTGAGCAGAGACGCCATGCAGCACCTGATGGTGGTCCTGAAGACCGACAGGCAGCAAGGGTGGGGGCCGACCCTGGAGACACTCGTGTTCCTGTTCAGCCTACTGAGTTGTCTCCAGGGTCTTCTGTATGCCTCTACCTACGGTGCACATGGTGGTCCACACGGTGCACAGGGTGGTCCACATATTGCCCCGTCACTCCGCCTTGTGCACAGATGGTGATGGTGTGTGTAATTTTACACAACATTTGTGTTGGTGTTGGGGATGAGCTGGAAGAGGCTGTGGAGGATGACGACAACCAGCTACCTCTGGAGCGCGATGGTGGGGAGAGCCGGAGTGGAGCTGCTTGGCGTGCCGCGCTGACCAACGAGGTGTCTGCACTGCATGAGGCACCTCTGGACCACGATTATTTTTCCCAGGTTAATAATTATAAGTGTGGAAGATGACACAAGTACATAAAATAAATTATTTTGTTTCTATGACTATTAAGACATAACATGCTTCAAAGTTACCAGCTAGCAATTATCCTCAAACGACTATAACATTGTAACCAACATATGAAGAAATTTAACAACACCATTGATAAACACCCATACACAGTCAAGAAGGTACATTACTAATACATTAAACTTTTCACGCATGAGTTTCAAATATTCCTTACCGACCCCCCAGCGTGAGTTTTTTTGCGCATGACTTCAGTATTCTCTCCAGCATTTGAACTCACGCCAGCATTTGAACAGTCACCTTACTAGGTAAGGAACACAACCTGCATTGCACTGCAAGCTTCTCTAGTTGACTCGAATTCTAAGCGCTGCAAAAGTCGGTTGATTTATAACTGTAGCTAGCTAGAAAATGTCAGCTAACCGCAAGCAAACGTCATCTACCCGCTAGCTAACAAATCGTGACCAGTAATTTAGCGCAGTGAAAATGAATAAACTATATAAAATGCATACAACGGGTAACGTAACTTCTAGAAAGTTTTTGCAATGGTTTTGATCGGTAGTAGTTGCTAATATAATTCGTTTTTGTGTACTTCTTGTCCCGATTTGAATGCTTTCTATCTGGTTAATATCATAGTATAGTCTTGAAACAATTACAATCAGGAAATAAAGTTATAAACACTGTTTGAGCTAAATGTGAGTAAATAATAGCGCGGTTTTACCAGCCATTGTTACGTTGCTTGTAGCTAGGCATGCTAATGGTGCGTTCTAAACATGACGTTCTAATCACACCAGTATGATCGTACGCTTCAGGGACCACTATAGCCTGATCACTCTGGTGTGACCTTACGCGTCAAACGGTTAAGTACATTTAATTTACCTTCTTGATACAATATTAAATATGCTGCAACTGTTTTAGATATGTTAGATACAATTATCATCTTACAGGACAGATTAGATTATCACTGGACTATCCTAAACTTTCTTCTTCTGTCTGCAGTCTTGAAGCAGCAGCAGCTGTAGCTGATGGCCGCTTCTTGTTGTTGGTCTTGTTGTATATAGTTGTAAATGTTTAAGTTGTTGTATATAGTTGTAAGTTGTTGTATATAATTGTAGATATGAGAATGTTATGAGAATGTTGTTTGAATTGTTTTGCTTCATGTAAATAGTTGTCAATATTTAAATGTTTAAATAAAATAAAAATTGTAACCAGGAAGAAATTGTTTTTTGTAGAGCTTGGAATACCTAACCACAAAACGTTGTAAGTAAGGGTGAAGATATTGTTCAATACATTGTTCTAAGCTTCACATGCTAGTTATTTGTTACTTACCAAGTTGTTTCTATTGCAGTCTAAAGAACAATATGCTTTTTAAAAATGGACATAGACAGTTTATATTAAATAATAAAAAAAGGGCAAAGACAAAACCAGTTAAATTTAATGTACTTTATTTTTTTATTTTTCTGCCAATCTCTCCAACAATGAAAAAAATCTATTTGACCTCTCTCTGGCCTCTGCTTCCCTCCTCTCATCTGCCTCCCTCTGGTATTTTATGTCCTCCTTCAGTAGCTGTATGAATGGATCCACTCTCTCCCTTCTCTTCTCTCCTCTGTTCCCTGCTCTCTCTCTGCTGCTGCATGTGGCTCTCTCCTCCTCATCTCTCCCTTACTCTACCTCTTGTGCAGTGCTTGGCCCTGGTTTGTCCTCTTGGATTGAGGCAATAAGGCGGGGGGGCGAGACTGTCGCAGACTGCCCTAATGCCTCGTCCATGAGGGCAAACCAGGGCCAAGTTGCTGCCGTCGCCTTGCCATCCTCTGTCCCCTGACCTGTAGCAGGACCCTTGCATTACTACAACAGTGAAGATCAAAAGGTTGTTGTGATGATGTTGTTGTGATTATGTATTACTGCTATAGTACACAGCACTACATCTAAACTTACTGTCAGCTGGCCCAAGTCTGTCAGGTTTACATCCAAGGCTTACTTCAAAAATCACAAGTTACATTAACCATAACGCTGTGGATGGTATAATGTTAACGTTATTTTAGTCTGTACAACTTATCTAGTGATTTATAAAAGAAATGCCGGTGATGGCAACCAAGCTAACAACTGTTAGCTAATATGACAGGTCCGGTTTGGTTCAGTTAGCTAGCTAGCTAGCCTACCGTTAGCTCGTGAGGTATCTAGCTAATTATCAATAGCAATTTGTACTGGCATTTAAACGTTAAACTTTTTATGTACTACCGTTTTAACAAATGTACGGTAACGTTAAACACTAAACTAAAGATACTTACATTTAAAAGCATATTGCCCCGTCACTCCGCTTAGGTCGGCAATTTTTTTTTTTACGAGCTGGCAAAGCCGTGCGCATAGGATTGTGGGTAATATAGGACCGCGAAGGATACACATATGCATCCTTTGCCGTCTATGGGAAATTCTCCGAACAAAGGACTCAGTCCTTGGTGGGATTCAGAGGATCCTAGACATTTGAACGGTCCTTCGACGGACGTCGATGATGTAGCATCCTCCAAATTCTGTCTTCGAAGGATCCTTCCTTGACATTGAGAAACAGCTTCTGTTTTTCTCTTTCACTTTGGCTGGGGCTAACATTACCGTTACTAGGAAACGGCTCTTTCTGCTATCTCACCAGAAGTTGCACCCATAATCATTTCTACAGTAGCCACCCCGAGAATAAGGTGTTAGATTTGCAAACCGGTAAAAACAGATTCGTATCCGTAGACAGCAATTTCCCATATAGCAAAAATTATCTGCATGGCTTCTTTTTGCCGCCGGCCCTGAGCGGTCGGCTATAGGTGCGTCCGGCTGGCGGGGATGAAACGTTTGCCGCCGAATACGTCACTCCCATTTTTTGCGAGATGCCGGCGGTCCAACTGCTTCATTTTCTCTGGCGGTTGCCTCGGTCTAATGGACCGCGGCCGTCCGACGGCAAGCCGCTTTGAAATACAAGGCTACTCTCAAAATCGACCGGCCATGTTGGTTTGGACACACATTCGCATCAGTTCGTCGCTCAATCGCGAGTTACTACAGCCTGCAGTTTGCTAGCTAGCAAAGTCATCGACTACCATCGTTTAAATAAGTACATGTTTCCTTTTTGTGTAACGCAATGTTATGTTTACATTGTTTTTAGTTAACAGTTTTTAAATCAGGGGCTTGTTGCACAAATCCAGGATAAGGGATTAAGCCGGGATATTCAAGTTATCCTGGATGAATTTTGCTTTGACTTGGTTGCACAAAAGCAGGCTGAATTAAACCTAGCCAAGTAACCATGGCGATTTATTCTTTGCAGCTACCCTAACAGCCAAGCTAAGATTAATCCTGGAGTCTTGTGTTAAATTAGCTGCCGCTCTGATCCGAAATAAACGTCTTTAACAGTCGTTCCGTTGTCTTCTGAATGTGTTTTGCTTTATTGTTATTAACATGCATTACTTGTCACTATTGCTGTAATGAGTTTGATTTAAGGAGTTTAGATGGTTTGAAATGGTTGATGAATTTGCAACAGTGATTTCAATGAAGTTAGTGATGAGGGCAATATATGAATTCCCATTCACCTGTGTTTCTCCCTGCACCATGCCCATTTCCGAATGATGTTTTGGATGAAGAAGCGCTGATATTGAGACGTGCTTTCAGACATGAGAGGGTGTTTCGGGACAGATCAGACCCTTTAGCTTTTCCTGACGAGTACCTTAATGAGAGGTGTTGATTTACTGGAGATGGAATCTGTTATTTGTGCAGACTGCTGTCCCAAAATTCAGCACCGCACAGTGCAAAGCCATGCTCTCACCATCCCACAGATGGTCTGTGTGGCACTGCGTTTCTTTGCAAGCGGCATGTTTTTATATGCCGTGGGAGATGCCGAAATTCTAAATAAAGGTACTATTTGCCGTTGTGTCAGAAGTGTGTGTTTGGCACTGAAGTCCATGGCACACATCTTTATTATACCTTCCCTGGCCACAGAAGAATGTGCTTCATCAAAGAGGATTTCTACAAGATTGCAGGTAACATGAATTACAGATTACAAAAACGTGTTACATTACAACAGTCACAGGATATACTCAGACTATTTTGTGTAACAGCTTTCCCTAATGTCATTGGTGCGCTGGACTGCACACAGATCCGCATTAAACGCCCCTCAGGGGCCCACGAGGGAGATTATGTTAACAGAAAATCCTTCCACAGTATCAGTGTTCAGGTAAAAATGTAGTTACTGTAAACTAGCCCAAATGTATTCTGTGCATGAAATATATACTGAATAGGAAACACTGCATTGTTTCAGATGATCTGTGATGCTGCCTGAATCATTACCAATGTGGAGGCAAAGTGGCCTGGGTCCGTCCATGACTCCCGAGTTTTTAGGTCCAGTACCATTTCCCAGTGACTATCACAAGGTAGGCCACACACATTTCACTGATAAACACAATTGCATCAAAGGTTTTACTTGTGTAGTTGTAATGATTACATTGTGTATTCTCAGGTGAATTCTCTGGCGTTCTGCTGGGAGACAAGGGTTATGGCTGTGAGACATACCTTCTCACTCCCCTTGCAGACCCTCAGTCAGCAGCACAGCAAGGATACAATCTTGCTCATGCAAGAACAAGGGCCCAAATTGAGATGGCATTTGGCCTTCTCAAATCATGATTTCAGTGTCTCCACCACCTGAGGGTCACCCCAGACAGGGCCTGTGACATTACTGTAGCCTGCACAGTCCATATAATATTGCCTGTCTGAGGAAGGAAAGGGGTCCAGCAGTGGCACCGGAGATTGAGTGGGACAATGCAGCTATATTCCCAGATGACATTAATGGCAGGCTGGTCAGAGACCAATACATTATTTCAGATGAGTGATTTCATTGTCTTGTCCTTCTCTAATAAAAGATAGTTTGTGTTACTCCTTAATTAGGCCAAATGTTTTATTCATTATTATATTAGCTTACTTTGGTTTCATGACCTCAATTTTCGTCTCACCTCACTGAACCAATAACTTTGCATAGTTTAGTGTACATTCATCACACAGGGAACACCACAATGCTTCTTAAGCTTTTTATTTTAGTGCTGTCACTTGTCAGTTTGAAGCTTGGGAGAGAGAAAGAAAAACATGATTAATACATTGTTGTACACATATGCTTAGTGTGGACTGAAGTCACTAACTTCTTTTTCTAGTTTCTGTATCTCCAGATCCAGTTTCCTCAGTGTTTTCTTCTTGATTTCTATACCAAGGTTCAGATCCTTGGGAGTCCTTTTGCTTACAGCAATCTGTGTATCTACCAGCTCTATTTTCTTTTTCAGATGTCGTGTATTTCGACATCTTACAGTTTGTTAATTCTGTAAACCACCCATTGATTAGCACAGCAGAAACAATTATTAGTGCATTATTTAGATTTCCATTAGCCCATACTTACTATGTTGCCAGGCTGGCTGTCAGACTGTACTGCGTCTGGATCCTGTTACATACATAGATTTCTGAGTGCTACAACATTGAATTATCTTCCATTATGGGCTATATATGCATTTCCATAAGATTGACATGATACCTCAGGCCTTCTGGAGTCCAGTGACACATTCTCCTCATCATCAGCAGCAGCAGCCCATTCCCATGCTGCATAAGCCCCTTCCCCCTGCCATATTAAATAGAATTTGTATTGACAGGATGTGCCAAGCCATATGCTTTTAATAAATAATACTCACTGGATCATCGCCTGGTGGCAGGAGAGTGACTGTGTCGCCGGACACTGCAAGGTCACAAGGTCAGACAGTCCACATATGCCCATAAATGGTTGATTGTGTTTGATGTGCAGTACTGGAAAATGTACCTTGTATGAAGAGGGCAGTTTCTGCAGGTGGAACAGAGCCTGTAGCTGTCCCAACCTGAATCCCTTCCATCACAGGCCTTCCTTGGTTTAAATCAAGGGCCATTTCCTCAGCTGGGGTTAAGTCTGGAGCTGGTGGCCACCCCCCAGTGCCAGACAAATGAGTCTAACTGCTAAAATCCATTTAGATAAAATGTGAGCAGGCATCTTGTAAGTAATTTCTACATACCATTTGCACACTGAAGAATTAAGAATTAAGGCACTTACCAGCCTGCAAACTTTTTTTATATTTGATCTTGACTTATTGACATATTCTTTTTTGCCCAGTCACATTTGTTCTGTATGAACATTAATTGTAGGAAGATATTTAGAATTAGACATGGCTTCTAGAGATTTGTGCACATGGTTGTAAAACATATTCTCGCATTGTGAATAAGGGTTTGAAATTAAGCCTAGTCTTTAAGGTAAACTTCCCGAGGAACATTAATTCCTTCTGCTCACTTATGGCAAATTAGGCTAAATAAAATGTTATTTATATTGTGCTTTACATGTTAGGCTACTCAAAGACACGTTACAGTACAACCAGCACATTTAGCACACAACGAGATACAGCATTGAAACCAACACATAAAACAAGCATAAAAGCAATTAAAACAGTGTACAACTTTGCTAGTAAGTAGATATTGTTAAATGCTTATGCATTCAGTCGGTCCGCTATTGTCTACCAGACTTTTTCTCTTAATAAAAGCAGCCGTATTTCCTTTTCTGCATATTATATGTTTTACCTCCTCATAACTTTCCATAATTATTTGCTGCTCAGCGGGTGAAAAATATTCCGCATGCATCTTCTCCAGCTCTGCATCAGTAAATCTGTGATCGATACCGTGGTCTGTTTAAGAAAGCCGTGGACGTGCACTTATCCCGACTATCTATACCTGGCTTGACATAGCTTCACCTTCTCATCCTGGCTCGGCAAACGTGCAACCGATTAAGCCGCGATGAGCGGATCACACTAAGTCAAGCTGTGCTTTTTCAGTTATACTGGATTTCTTCATTCTACTTTTGTGCAACAGGCCCCTGTATTCATCTTTGTTGTTGCCTAACTAGTCAAGCTAAAGTAGCCTTGTTTACGCAATGTTGCTAGTACATGTAGAAATGTAATTAGCTACAGTAGGTAGCCAAAGCTTTACATCTAGAAAGACTAAGTTTAACTTTTGGTGTTTTCTTACAAAAATAATGTATATAGGTTGTTTAAATGATTTGGTTTGCCTGAACAAGTATGCTGCTAGTCCAGTAGCTAGAGTGGCTAGCACATGCTGTTTTGCCTTTGTTACAGTACACACTGTGGCTAGCACGTTTTGTGCTGTGTTGCTACTGTACTCGATTTAAGGCGATTGTGATTTCTAATTCTCTGAACTGCTGTACTTTTTATGTTTGAGGACAATTCTGTGTTCACTTGAATCACTACACTCAATGAATACATCTTATTTGTAACAATTTCACTGTTCCACATGTGGCTGATAATGTTCCCCCCCCACACAGCATAGCTACTGTATATTCCTAACGTTAACAATACGATTTTGTTCACGTTGTCTTGCAGCTACCTTGACCCGAGCATAACCGGTTATCTTCACCCAAGAGACCTACTGTTGGACAATCGTTTTGGCTTTAAAGGTAAACTTTAGTATTTCATTCCGTCAGTGCTTAACAATTCTATTATACTTTGTAAATCCTATTTCATACCTGTTACTTGAAATTGCACATTAACTAGTACCAAAATTCTACTTTTGTTCCATCAGTATGCTTAACTGTTATTCTATTAATAATAGCTTGGAAATACTATTTCATACCTCTGATACTTGATATTGCACATTACCTGGTACCAAATATTCTACTTACTCTGTTTTTAACATGAGCTTTTTTCATTCAGTCACAGTGCTTAACTGTTATTCTACTGTTAAATATAGCTTGTAAATCCTTGTGCTACAGGTCAGCATTGCAGTTATAATGGTCTGTTCTACAGTATTTACCTCAGTATTTTTATATATATGTCCAGTTTTGTTTATCACAGATACAAGAGACACAGATCTTATTGCAGTACAGTGTAAATATTGTGCTCCAGGTCAGCAATGCCATTATAATGGTCTATTCTACTCCAGAGCTTTACTCTAAACTATTACCACTTATCCTATTGTTAGAAATGGCTTGAAAATGTGATGTTATACCTCGATTTATTTGGTATCCTGCACATTCTTTGGTACCAAATATCCTCACTACTTGTTATAATGTTTACTGGTAATTATTTTCATCCCAGAGCTGACCTCTTTATGTTATTAACAATTATTGTTTAATTTTGTTATAATTTTCTTGTAAGGCTGTTTTTTTTTAACCAAAATGTCATTGGAAACCTGCATGTTCTGTAGTGTGTGTATTTTTATTTTTTTTCTGCCTGTTATTTATATTTCAGTGGTCTGACACATCTTGTTTGAATGACAGTTACTGTACTTTAAAATGTGGAATTAAAACGCCAAATGGAAATTTGTCTGGTTTGCTCAATCATTATTCTTGATAAACTCCATGCTATAAATATTATATATAAAAGCGGCAGATCACTCGAAAATAGTGTTTGCCGTGGAAGGTCCACCTTCGGTATAACGGCAGCTGAGCCCGCAAACGTGTTTGCGATTACGACATTCTGACGCTTCTGTCTCTGGAGGACTGCCTCCGGTCCGCCGACTCATTGCTATCTGGGTTGTGTCCTCATACAATGATTTGTATTCGTAGACAGTATTTTGACATAAATATTTTACAAGTACAGATCCTTTCTTACATATTCACAACTCAGGAAATACAGGTACGCAAATATAACGAACTTGCAAATCTTTATGACAGTAATTTCATTTGACCCCCAATCAAAAACAAATGAGATCTCAAATGATAGGAGTTGTCCCTGTATTTGGTGATTTAACTGCATAAATAAGGAGTTCTGTGTGTAATTCTTAAGTCGTGTAAATATTTTTTGACTACTTGCAACAACAAATGGGTAGAGATGCAAATTGTTAATTCTTTGCAAGTCTTTAATCACACATTAACAGATTATAAATACAACTATGAAAAGGATAACATTACCTCAGTTAACTGAAAGTAAACCACTTACTTTCGGTTAATATGTATCCTTTAACATCTCAATCACCTGCACTAATTAGTACGACCTAAATAAACAAATATACGTTTTTGTATGCGAAGAAAGTAATTTTAGTTTTTTAATCTATCACTACAAACGATGCCATGTCAAGTGATGTCAAACCTAACGTTACTTTTCAAAGCTTTCAAAAAGCGTACAGGTGTATTCTCCCACTCTGAACTATCCCTCCTCCCAGTGCTCATGGACGCACCTTCCAAAACAGAGAGGTTTGATTCAGGTAAGCACTAAATAAGTCAGCTAGCTATCGATAACTAGGTAGCTTGCTTATCTGCATGTAGTCCATTCTTGTGGTTGTACTCAGTTACGAAGTATAAACAAAGTTACGAACAAACTGCTGACCGTGAGATGTTGACAGTAGCAAGGGCACTGATGGCCATGGCTGTCGTAGTCATTGTGTAATTCCTACGCTGGTATTCATATAGCATAGCAACCTAAATAGGGTCCAGGCCCTATTTAGGTTGTTATGCTATAGTATATGCTAGGGATGGGCAATTGAAAATATCTTATTAATCAAATAGTATCTTAGGTGATTTTCAGCACGCATTGTCAGTCTATAATAGTTTTTTTTGCTGTAGATTACTTAAATACCTGGACTCATTTTGTTTAAATATTTGATGTTTTTTTTATGTTAGTCTGAGTTAACACTATTGAAAAAGGAAGGTTTGAAAAAAGTTGAAAAGGAAGGTTTTGAGTGAGGAACAGACGGGTTAAAATTAAAAGACCACTTCAAATTGAATGCTTCGTTGTCCCCACACACATTAACCCAGAGTGTTAATGCACATTGCACATCCCTTTGTACAACTGCAACATGTACTACAAGACATCCAAAATGTTTTACTTACATTTCTGTCTCTGATTGGCTTAAAAATGTTGCAACACAGCTGTATTAAGGTTTTCAGTTGTCCAATAATCCATGAGGTTCTTTATGGGTACTTTGAGGCAAGCAGTGTAATGAAAAGTAGTCATTTGGACAAAAAGTGCCAAAATATGGGTATTAATATAAATTAACACAAAAAATTTTATTTTCAAACATGTGAGATAGGGAACTTGTTCTTGTAATAAGTATAGTTATTCAGTTAAAATAATATACATTTTGTGATGTATATTAGCAACATCGTGATGCTTTATGACAACTTGAACGTGATTGGTGGACCATCTCTAAGTTCACATAAAAACTTCTGGGTTTGACGAAGGTTCATTGTCAATGCTTTAGTGTCTCTTTGTCTGACAAATAAGGTAAGTATTTAAAGTTATGCCAAAATTACATCAATGTGATGATTCAATCCATCAATGTTTATTGTAACGGTAGAAGTTAAGTATTGTTACTACGTTAGATTTGTTGTGATGCAGTTAGCTTACATGCTAACTAGCCAGCAAGTTTACTACCGAGCTAGTCTGTACTGTACAGTTAAGACAGTGCATCTCCAAAATCGTGTTAGTTAGGAGTTGGTTATGTTGTTTTGCCTTACCTACTTGCAGAGGCATACAGTGGGGAGAACAAGCATTTGATACACTGCCGATTTTGCAGGTTTTCCCACTTAAAGCATGTAGAAGTCTGTAATTTTTATCAAAGGTACTCTTCAACTGTGAGTGACGGAATCTAAAACAAAAATCCAGAAAATCACATTGTATGATTTTTAAGTAATTAATTTGCGTTTTATTGCATGACATAAGTATTTGATACATCAGAAAAGCAGAACTTAATATTTGGTACAGAATCCTTTGTTTGCATTTACAGAGATCATATGTTTCCTGTAGTTCTTGACCAGGTTTGCACACACTGCAGCAGGGGTTTTGGCCCTCTCCTCCATACAGACCTTCTCCAGATCATTCAGGTTTCGGGGCTGTTGCTGGGCAATACGGACTTTCAGCTCCCTCCAAAGATTTTCTATTGGGTTCAGGTCTGGAGACTGGCTAGGCCACTCCAGGACCTTGAGATGCTTCTTATGGAACCACTCCTTCGTTGCCCTGGCTGTGTGTTTTCGGGTCGTTGTCATGCTGGAAGATCCAGCCACAACCCATCTTCAATGCTCTTACTGAGGGAAGGAGGTTGTTGGCCAAGATCTTGCGATACATGGCCCCATCCATCCTCCCCTCAATACGGTCCTGTCCCCTTTGCAAAAAAGCCTCCCCAAAGAATGATGTTTCCACCTCCATGCTTCACGGTTGGGATGGTGTTCTTGGGGTTGTACTCATCCTTCTTCTTCCTCCAAACACGGCAAGTGGAGTTTAGACCAAAAAGCTTTATTTTTGTCTCATCAGACCACATGACCTTCTCCCATTCCTCCTCTGGATCATCCAAATGGTCATTAGCAAACTTCAGACGGGCCTGGACATGAGCTGGCTTGGGCAGGGGGACCCTGCGTGTGCTGCAGGATTTTAATCCATGACGGCATAGTGTGTTACTAATGGTTTTCTTTGAGTCTGTAGTCCCAGCTTTCTTCAGGTCATTGACCAGGTCCTGCCGTGTAGTTCTGGGCTGATCCCTGACCTTCCTCATGATCATTGATGCCCCACGAGGTGAGATCTTGCATGGAGCCCCAGACCGAGGGAGCTTGACCGTCATCTTGAACTTCTTCCATTTTCTAATAATTGCGCCAACAGTTGTTGCCTTCTCACCAAGCTGCTTGCCTACTGTCCTGTAGCCCATCCCAGCCTTGTGCAGGTCTACAATTTTATCCCTGATGTCCTTACACAGCTCTCTGGTCTTGGCCATTGAGGAGAGGTTGGAGTCTGTTTGATTGTGTGGACAGGTAACAAGTTCAAACAGGTGCAGTTAATACAGGTAATGAGTGGAGAACAGGAGGGCTTCTTAAAGAAAAACTAACAGGTCTGTGAGAGCCAGAATTCTTACTGGTTGGTAGGTGATCAAATACTTATGTCATGCAATAAAATGCAAATAAATTATTTAAAAATCATACAATGTGATTTTCTGGATTTTTGTCTCTCACAGTTGAAGTGTACCTATGATTACAGAACTCTACATGCTTTGTAAGTAGGAAAACCTGCTAAATTGGCAGTGTATCATGTACATGTTCTCCCCACTGTACCTAGGCTCCATCCAGGGCAAAGTCTGAACACTGCTCCAAGGTGAGGTTTTAGAGGGTGAGTAAAAATTAAAATTAAGTAATAAAATGGATATAAAACTAAAATGTTATTGTTATTCTCACTACAACCTTGTTGTTTTTGTAAACTAAACATAGTACACGTTTCACCACACAACAGGCATTACCACGTGGGTAAATGTGAAATACTTCTATAAGTTCAATTGCCTGCACAAAAAACAATTCTGACCATTTGACTAATTACAACACAAACATTTTAACCTCACAGGCCAGTCAGGAAACAATCTTTTCCTGCCCTGGTGGAAAGGTACATTTTATTATTCTGTAGTAATCAGCTTTGTTCCTCAGTACCATTGTAGGATGTTAATATTCTCTAAATAATTGTGATTGTATGAAGTTATATTGCAAATGGGATAAATGCAATGACAAAGGTATTCTTGCTTTATGCCACCTCTAGTGATGTCACTCATGTTGTTTGGTGTAGAATATAGGCCTAACAACTTCTATTCTACACTAGCAACATGTCAATGTAACAAATGATGGAGTGGCTTGGGTTGAAATTGAACTACTTTTTAACAAACAACCAACCTCTTTAGTAACTGTAGTCATGCAAGTTTTATCGTTTTTGGTCAAAATTACTAGTAGGCTGCACTTGAGGATAATAGTACTTTTTTACAGATATTTTGGGAATTTGGCTTTGAGTCATGCCAACAGCTCCTGTAGGAAAATTGCTAGGAAAATTAAGCAGTTGTACAAGAGAGGCAAATATACAACTGCTTAATTTTCCTAGCAATTTTCCTTTACTCTTCTCTTAGATTAATATTGGGGGTAGAGCTGCAGGGATCTGGAGCTGGATCAGAGGAGCAAAAAAGTTACTCCCGGTTCTGCAAGGACCTTGCTGTAGCCATCTGGGGGTCAGAGGTCCTGCCGAACCAATCCACTGAGGGGAAGGTATGCAACAGGCTCAAAAGCCAAGGATCTGTTGCCAAACCTCCCCTTACGCCTGAAAAATATCAAGCAGTTAAAGGATGGTATTTTATTTCGGTGCCCAAACTTGCATACAGTTTACCTGTCTATTTATCTGTTCAATTTATACATATTAAGTCCAACGCTAATATGTCCAACAGTCTTATGTGACATTGTTTGTCTACATTCTGTGTATTTTCAATGGCAGACTCATTCAAAAGATGGCTGCAGGAAAAAGGTGTCCCGGAACCAGAGGTGGCTGTTCGCGGCTGTAAAATTGAGCAGTATGTTTCAGAGAAGATCATGGACATTAACAAGTCAATATAAAAAATTCTAATTTAATACATTTACTTGTTGCTTCTACTTCAATATTATGTAAAATTGCTATAATGAAGGTGTAGGTTCCAGTATACAAAGAGGTGTGTGTGTGTTTCTTAGGTCTGTGTGGTGGATAAACATTTAGAACATAAATCAAATGCAGTTATATTAAACATGTTTTCACTATAATTTCAGGTTCCACTAATTTAAATTAGTTTAATTAATTTAAAGGCACCATTGTGAACGTAATTTCCCCCAGATAAAAATAGTACAGACCATTTGGGACCAGATAAAACCAATACAGACCAATAACCTCAAATGGTCTATGATTTTCTTTTTTTAAACTGGAAAAGACCAATACATTCCAGTACAAACCAGTTAGACACCAGTAGAATGTGTTCGAATTTCCCTATAAAAAACAATAAAAAACATTCTATTGGTTTTTAAATGAATTTCTACTGGTGTTCAACTGGATGTCTACTGGGATTTTCTACTGGATTTGAACTGGAAATTCCACTAGGGAAAACATTGTAATGAGCAATTGTATATTTTCCTTACCTCAAATGATTGACTTCGTTTGCACATCAAATCTGCAAAGGTAAGACTCCAGATCCACTCTCCTGACCGTGGTTTAAAAGTGCCTCAAGAAAACTGGGATTTTGCTTTTAGGGGCTGAATAAAAATGGGTTCCCGCTGATAATGCACTAACCAATTATATCAGTTTGTAGCTTATGTCGTCTTGTATTTATGTCCGTTTTCAGATATAAAATATGTGATTGGACCGCAGAGATATTAAGAGTAAAACCATCGGAATTCTGTAATTAGAGCGCTCTGGCTGGAAAGGGTTAATAAAAGTGTAGGTATTGTTCTTATTTCATAATTACTGCACTTGCATTACCTACTCATATTGACCAATTATTGAGGAAGAAACATTTATACTTTGGTCAGTCCTTAGGCATTTTTGTTTGTAACGTGCAAGGTGCCCAGTGTCCTCACTAAAAGATGACCAGTGGTCAGATAACTTTAGCATTAGTTTTACTTAAAATGTTTGAAAAGAAACATGCAAAACAAACTGTCTTTCCAAGAGGCACCTTCTGAGCCACTAATATCCAAAAATACCCCACAAACATGAAGAGCTTGGATGAACCAAAAACAAACATATTTTGAAGCTGTAAACTGTGGTCTTGCCAAACCATTTGAATGAATCTACGATTGTGTTTTTCTTGATTTATTTTAAGTATCCCTCTTTCCATAGATGGCTAGTAGCATTCAGTCTGGAGAAAACATGTTTGCTCATTCTTAGAGTAACTTTTCAGTCTTTTCATATATACATACACACTCATGGTTTTAGTGTCAACTCCTTGAATCGACCAAATTAGTGGCTGTCTGGCCCCTGGGCCCAGCCCAGGTCAAAAGACAGGTATATTCCAAAATAGAGTATTTACAGTGCAAACAAAAAATATATATTTAGTCCATTTTAGAATAAGGCAGTAACATAACTAGATGTGGATAAAGTGAAGGGATAAGAAATATTTCCGAATGCACACAAATATTGGTATAATATATTGATCTAACCTCTTTTGTCCACACCATTGTATAGTTTATTTGAGTGTAACTTTGTGTTGTCTTGCTGGGCATTGCAAATGAGAAATGGTTCTCAATCAGCTTACCTTTAAAACAAAATTGTATTTACAGTATAATGTATAAACCAGGTGGTTGAAAACCTGAATACTGATTGTCTGATAGCTGTAGTATATACCATGTGTATGACGTCACTTTACTTTCTACTACTCTGATTGCATTGGTAACTGGTTTATAAGAGCAGTAGAGCATCTCAGGGTTTATTAAATATGGCCAATATACCATGGCTAAGCACTGGGTCCAGGCACACTGCATTACTGCATGATTAAGAACAGCTGTTAGCCATGGTGTATTGGCAATATACCACATCCCTTTTTGCTTACATGTATCATTTTTATTTAAATCTCACAAGGTAATACAACACAATGTTAAAACATCTGTGTGGGGTGAATACATTTTTTATGCTCATTCCAGATAGTAAATGTTACCCAATTTACAGCTCCGGAAAAAATGTTGACCACTGCACCTTTTTCTGTCCTTTCCAAAAAAGTTGGAAAGGAAGGTTTTGAGTGAGGAGCAGAAGGGTTAAAATTAAGAGACAACTGCAAATTGAACGCTTCTGTTCCTCACTCAAAACCTTCCTTTTCAACTTTTTTGGAAAGGAAATAAAAAGGTGCAGTGGTCTATTCATTTTTTCCAGAGCTGTATGCTTTGAAATGTATACCACCACAGGTGTTACACGTCATCCACTGGTGAGCAACCAAGTCCTAGAAACCACAGTGCCCAGACTCTCCCTCAGCACAGTGCACTGTTTACACACTGTATCTTCACAGATTTCCTGTGACAGTGGGTCGGTGTATATTTTTACAAATATGTGAATTGTGTGGGCAAGACTTATTGTATAGCACACATAATAAGAGACACATGCCTGGTCTCAAAAACAACAACATTTGTCTCGCAGTTACTCATTATGGTGCAGAGAAAAGCCTTCATTCTAGAAAGATAGGTGAACAGTGGTGACAAAGTCTTCCTGTATGACTTCCTGTCTGTCCCATCACATATACAGTTAGGTCCGGAAATAATTGGACATTGACATTAAATATGTTCACAAAATAAGTTACAGTTAAATAATGAATATGGGCTTAAAAATAAGTCTCTCAGCTTTAATTTCAGGGTATTCACATCCAAATTGGAGGAAGGGTTTAGGAATTACAGCTCTTTAATATGTATCCCCGTCTTTTTGCCAGACCACGTAAGCGGAGCCGGCCTAGAAGAGGGAATGTCTCTTACTGAGTGAGTGAGTGAGTGAGTGAGTGAGTAAATGGCTGGCTGGAAGGCTCTTGTTAAATAGCGTAGTGGTTAGAGATGTGGAATACCACACAACAGGTCCTGCGTTTGACTCCTGTTACAGTCAAACTGATTATGCATTACGATTTGTTCTGGATAGACAAAAATGTTGCTGGCCACAACCTTCAGTAGCTACATTATAGGAATCCTAAAATAAAACAGTTCTGGTGGATTTTCGAATTATGCATTAGGATTTGTTCAGGATACACAAAAACTTCGCTGGCTACACGATTCTCTTGTCTTTCCATTAATGATAAAGTCAGTTATTGTCACCTATATCGATAGTTACTGTATCAGTGCCATTCACGAATGACTGATAAGCTGTTCAAACGGCCAGTGGAAAAAGACACAGTTCATATATGCTATTTGTGGTGGAGGTAACGTTATTCAGTTTAACACAATGCTTAATGGTGTCTACCGAAATATTAAAACTTTGTGTGATGTTAATGTGTGACAAAATTATCTATTTTCGAGACACTACACCAACAATTGATAAGTGGGCAGCTCTGTGATGTAGTGGTTTAAGACATAGCCTCTAATGTGGACGACCCAGATTTGAATCCAGTGCGGGCCCCAACGTTCATCCCTTTTTCGAAGTATGCATCCGTGCCTGCTTTTTAGTATAATATAGGTTACATCAAAACCCCTTCTGCAGTAAAAGAGTAGGGGTTTCCACAATTCTCTCCTCTTTTCACTTGACGAAAAAGTCAGATATCGTCACCTATATCAATAGTTATTGTATCAATGTCATTCACGAATGAAAGGAAAATGAACGTTGTTGTGCCATGAAATGAAATAGCTTTGGCAGTGTAAAGTTCCTCTTCAGTCTCACTAGCAATTGCTCAATACTTATGACTATTCCAAGTAGTAAGTTAGTAGATACTAGTAAGCCTATTACTGGCTAATAAGCTGTTAAAACGTCCAGTGGCAAAAGCCGTAGAGTTCATAGATGTTATTTGTGGTGGAGGTAAATGTAATAAGAAACGTTAGTCAGTTAAACACTGCTTAATGGTGTCTAGCGAAATATTCAAACTTGGTGTGATGTTAATGTGTGACAAAATTATCTAATGCTGAAATGCTATACCAACTTTCGGGAGATGTGTGGCATAGTGGTTAAAGACAGAGCCTCTTACGTGGGAGACCCGGCTTTCAAATCCAGGGAGATCAACAACATTCATTACTTTTAATTGCGGGCTGGCTGTACTAGACTTGGCTGGTTCCTTTTCTGTTTCAGGAGACCAAAAGTAATAGGACAATTGACTCAAAAGTGTTTCATGGACAGGTGTGGGCTATACGTTCGTTATCATCATCATCATCATCTTCCGCTTATCCGGGGCCGGGTCGCCTTGGCAGCAGTCTAAGCAGGGATGCCCAGACTTCCCTCTCTCCAGACACTTCCTCTAGCTCTTCCGGGGGGACACCGAGGCGTTCCCAGGCCAGCCGGGAGACATAGTCCCTCCAGCGTGTCCTAGGTCTTCCCCGGGGTCTCCTCCCGGTGGGACGGGACCGGAACACCTTCCCAGGAAGGCGTTTCGGAGGCATCCGAAACAAATGCCCAAGCCACCTCAGCTGACCCCTCTCGATGTGGAGGAGCAGCGCCTCTACTCTGAGCTCCTCCCGGGTGACCGAGCTTCTCACCCTATCTCTAAGGGATCGCCTAGCCACCCTGCGGAGAAAGCTCATTTCGGCCGCCTGTATCCAGGATCTTGTCCTTTCGGTCATGACCCAAAGCTCATGACCATAGGTGAGAGTAGGAACGTAGATTGACCGGTAAATCGAGAGCTTCGCCTTGCGGCTCAGCTCTTTCTTCACCACGACAGACCGATACATCGACTGCATTACTGCAGAAGCTGCACCGATCCGTCTGTCAATCTCCCGTTCCATCCTTCCCTCACTCGTGAACAAGACCCCTAGATACTTAAACTCCTCCACTTGAGGCAGGCACTCTCCACCAACCTGAAGTGGGCAAGCCACCCTTTTCCGACGGAGGACCATGGCCTCGGATTTGGAGGTACTGATTTTCATCCCCACCGCTTCACACTCGGCTGCAAACCGTCCCAGTGCATGCTGAAGGTCCTGGTTAGAAGGGGCCAACACGACAACATCATCTGCAAAGAGCAGAGACGAAATTGTGTGGTCCCCAAACCTGACACCCTCCGGCCCCTGTCTGCGCCTAGAAATTCTGTCCATAAAAATTACGAACAGAACCGGCGACAAAGGGCAGCCCTGCCGGAGTCCAACATGCACTGGGAACAAGTCTGACTTACTGCCGGCAATGCGGACCAAGCTCCTGCTTCGGTTGTACACACAATATGTGGTCACAGGTGCTCTCAGTGCAAGTGAAACAGGCCATCCTTAGGCTGCAAAAAAGAAAATCAGAGAGATAGCAGGAACATTAGGAGTTACCGAATCAACAGTTTAGTACATTCAGTGGTGGATAATCGTAGGATCCTTTCCATGGTAAAGAAAAACCCCTTCACAACATCCAGCCAATTGAAGAACACTCTCCAGGATGTAGGCATATCATTATCCAAGTCTACCATAAAGAGAAGACTTCACAAGAGAAAATACAGAGGGTTCACCACAGGGTGCAAACCATTAATAAACCTCAAGAATAGAAAGGCCAGATTAAACATCTAAAAAAGCCAGCCCAGTTCTGGAACAGCATTCTTTGGATAGATGAAACTAAGATCAACCTTTATCAGAATGATGGGAAGAACAAAGCATGGAGAAGGCTGGGAACGTCTCATGATCCAGAGCATACTACATAATCTGTAAAACATGGTGTAGGCAGTGTGATGGCATGGGCATGCATGGCTTCCAATGGCACTGGGTCACTTAAAGCAGGAAGATCCACAATCAGCAACTGAAAACAGCTGCAGTAAAAGCCTGGCAAAGCATCACAAAGAAAGAAACCCAGCATTTGGTGATGTACATGCGTTCCAGACTTCAAGCAGTCATTGCCTCCAAAGGATTCTCAAGAACGTATTAAAAATTAACATTTAATTTATGTTTGTGTTAATTTGTTTAGTTACATTTGAGACCCTGGGATAAGGGGATTGTTTATGAAAATTTTAGCAATTCCTAAACGTTTCATATGATTTTTTTGTTCAACGTCTTGATTTAAAGCTGAAAGTTTGCACTTCAGTTGCATCTCAGTTGTTTCAATTCAAATCCATTGTGGTGGCATACAAAGCCAAAAATTATGAAAATGTTAACATTGTCAAAGAGGTAGCTAAAATGATGCAATTGTTAGTCTGAATTAAACAGACATATTCTTTGGGTAAAGTTGAGCTTATAGTGTTTGGATCTGTGGCATATTTATCCAAATCTTTTCTAAAAGGCCAGTAAAGTCTGCAGTGGTATTGGTGTTCTCTCATGCTTTATCAGGTTTGTCAAGTTTAGTTACAAAATTTAAAAAGAAAGCTTATTTATTTACATAATTTTCTTCTACTGGATTGCGAGTTAATGAAGAAGACAGCTACATTTAATATTGGATGCAATCTTTAATATGAAAAGTATTTGTTTAAATACAGTATGTTTTATTTCAAAATGTTCTTTGGAAAATTTAAAAAAGGAAATATGAATAAATCATTCTTCAAATAGAATCACTTCAAGTTTTCTTCTGGGAGCATTAATGCTAAATTTGTTTGGCTAACCAATTTTAGAACAGATTTCAGGGATCAGTCAAAATAAAATCACCTTTTAAAAAACAGCTCACATCTTCAAGTTATCAATTGGCAAATTATATTTCAATGATTACCAATATGTTGATGGTTTGGCTCCTGTTTCCTCATATATTTCTCCTCAGGAATGTTGTACTTCCATAGCAGAATGATCATCCATGGCACCCTGTCATTTCTTGATCAAACAGTTCCATGGGCTCTTATCAACTCTTCCATTCATAAAGCCCAAAAAAGCTTTTAGTGGTACATTGAGTTTATTGAAACATTAAATCTGTATCCCAGCCATAATGGAGTATTTTTAACCTTAGGTTAGCTGACGTGCTGGGTTTGGTCGCTCTTTCATCAACTGCCAATTATAGTCTCCTCCTGGGTGTGGATAGGTCCGGTCAGCAGAAGGAAAGAATTAAAACATCAGTTCCTGGGCACTGCGATGCACAAAACATGTACATGCATTGGACAACCTCATGATAGTTTGAAAAGTGCACTTTGGCACATATGCGGAGTAGAAATATTGACACATTTTGCAGCATTTACATTATCTCTATATCCTCAAGTATGGCAAAATGTGTATGAACAGTAATAAAAATACATGTATTTTGTCTCGGAAGTTACAAAGTGATATACTTAATCTAGTTAGTATTTTACAGTCCAGACCATAAGACAAAAAATACAATGCCATTTATGTTCATTTCTATACTTTACAATAGAGGCATTTCTACCACATTAAGCCACTGTGGAACAGTAATGAGTTCAGCAGAGGCCAGGGAGGTAATCAGAAATCATGCACTTTCATAGTATTTTGGTACTGGATTCCACCAAAAAGAACACGGACATTGATTGATTCGTAGATGCATCCTGTAGAAAAGCAGAAAAAGCTATGTCCTGTAAACATAGAAAGTCACCAAATTACACTGACACAGTAACAAGAAGGCACATCAGGCATTTTGTTTCTTTCAGATATATATATAAAAATAACTCCCTATAAACAGAAAATGTGTTAGGCTGCTTTGTGGTTAGCACTTTTTAAAATAACAAAAATAAACTAGAATTATCTGATCTAGAAACATATAAAGTCTTTACTCCACCCTTCCCTGCTCTGTCATTAAGCTAAATATGACTAAAGTTGGAATGGTCAGGACTCATATGTGGGACATAAACAAAACTAGAGGGCTCTGTTCTATCTGTGTCACCGAACCATTAAAGTTATAATATGCTATATTAATTTAAAATAAATTTCAGATTGAGCCAACATATTCAAACTTTACTATAAAAGCAGTCTCCACTCTTTCACATCTTATCTAAAGCAACTTCATTCAACCATTGTTAAGGGCTAAATTTAATGAGACATTAAATTGCAGCATATGCAGAATAACTATTTTTCCAATGGTCAAATTTACTCACAGACTCCTTTTAGGTACTGTATGAAAACATCCACTACCAGTATTACCCCCTTGACAGATACGTTTTTTTCCCACTGGTATTTAACTAGATAAGGCAGTTGAGAACCAGTTCTCTTGCTTCCAGTTCTCTGAATAATTAGTGGGTGGGAATGAGATGAAGGGTAAAAATAAGTAAAATAAGACTGTATTAAGAGTCTTATTTTGTATTAACTGTATTAACGTTGTGGTTTTCAATTAATCTCAACCTAAGTGTAATAATTCTCAACTGTGCAAGACAGCAATTTAGATTATTTGGTCTTATTCTTAAATTGAAAAAAGTGGAAACACCTTTGAACATGTTATAGGAGTGTTTAATTATACCCATTGTGAAAGGGGTTTCTTGTTGTCATCTGTAATATAGCAATTCTGTGTAGACTTCAGGTACAGCATATTCCTTATTTTTAATAGACCTGTCAGTACATCTAAAATACAGGAAATAAAAAATAAACCATGTCAAGAAAAGAAAATGGGGAAACAATCTCTATATTAAATATACTATGTGTTTTATAAAACTATTATTATTCGGGCCTATGTATGTCAATTGAGGCACAGAATGTTTTTTTACGATTACAGCTTCCGGAAGTATGCAAGACAACATGGGTCAAGGACCGTAATGCTGAGGGAAATATCTAATTGAGGAAATACTACATCATGGCTTATAATGAAAGCACAGTAGATTGGTAGAACCTGCCCCCTTGTGTTTAAGACCTGATACAGCAAGAGAACTGACCAGATGCCACACTACACTTTACTACAGAGATAGAACATGTCAAGCATAATGTTTTTCCCCCATTACTTATTTTTATAACTTTATTAGCTGTTTTCATGGTGAAGCGCAGAGAAAAACACAAATGTTTATGACTATGAACTGTTATTCCTGAAAAATAAGAACATCTGAAGTTCACTATGTACTTGACTTAACCAAAAAGTTAACCAAACAATCCTTGCTATGTTAATTCTAAGGGTATAAGGTAGGTGTATGCATAGGTGGTATTATTATAATTGGAAAATTAGGTCAATGGAGGAAGAGCCACTAAACCCTATTTCAAGCTATACACCTGTAGTCATTCTTCTGACTGTTTTTATTTACAAATTCATAGGACTGGTTCACACAGTCAGAAAACGTAGCTGTCTTGTCAAACACAGACAGGCTGAGTCAGGTAACCTTTCCTATCCTCAATGCCATTTTTGCAATGGTTCCTTAAACACACCAAAAACCTAAGCTTGTGTTTGGTATCTGGATATTGAGAGGTCATAGCCAAAATAAACAGAAAATACACTATTAAATGTTTCTTACATTAAATAAATCTTATTATATATCAAGGATAATAGCTGTATCTGAAAATATTATAATATTTGTTAATTCTAGAGTACAGGACAAAGTTCTTTCACATGAAATGTTATTTTCACATGAAAACATGTAGACAAATCACAAGTTGGCATGGAACAATACTCTGTGTATCAATGTTTTAAAAACATTTAATGTTTTAGTGTCTAAACCTGTTTTTCTTTTGCCAGGAAGACTAAAATAAGTTATAATCATGTGTCTAAATATTCAAAGAACATAGACATCCTGATGTAACATGCCTGCACTGGGCAGATCTGTCAACTAATTACAGCTTAGCTCTGAAAAGGGAGGTACTTGTGTGGTGGGGGCTTTTTTTATTGGTGCTAGGGGAAGATATGGTATAAATACACACATCACCGTACTGACAGGCAGCAGATTCTCCAACTTGCTCCTAACCTAAGGATATACTGTGGCATAAGAGGACAGTGGTGCTGAAGAATTTTTTTTTACCCCTTTTTGGAAGTCACACTCACAGAACTGCATGCCGGTATGTGTGATCCTGCTTGCTATCCTCTTCATTTCATGAGATAGTGAACACTAGGGCCCTTCCATTGCCTGACTCCCACTGAGATTAACAAGTATGGGAAAGGTGGAAGAGATGTTGGTGCCTTACTAGAACCAATCAGGGTTACCAAAGTTCTTGAAAAGAAATTTAAAGAGATCTGAGCCTAATATTTCAAATGGATTTCAGAATGTAGTACTTACAAATAAACTGGAATGCAGGGAGAAAAAATAGTATTATAAATATATTCCTGTTTCATTTGCAGATTTTACCTCAGAAAATGGAAGTACACGTTTTGAGCATCTTCCTTCTCCTTGTGGCCTTGACGGTTGTTCATGGTAGTGGTTCATATGTAGTGAAGAAGGTGATGAAGGCTCCGCATTACCAGCCTTACTCTGTAAAGAGCCATGGTAAGAACCAACATCTTATTCTACATTGTCAAGTATGATACTTAATGTGATGTGTCTTTGAAATACCTTTGATATGGTTTTGATGGTCAATGCAACCACTCAGCTATAGCCTCTTCTACATTTCACCCAAAAAATATACATTGGCTACTTTTGACACTGACAATTCAATGTTCAGGATTTCAAAGCGTATTTCTTGCAGAGGAAAACCCATGCATAAAATAGGTGGCAGTTAATTCAAACAGTTCTCTTATTTAAAATATTAGCATTTACGGGCTTTGAGGGTGTGTTGTATAGACATGCAACCTTGTCTCATTGGACTATGTAAACTATTATATGAAAAGTCTTTGACAGCCGAATTTGTAACATACATATCTTTAGGTAAAGTAACATTGAGAGTAACATTAATTATATAGCTGATGGGTGATTTCATATTTCTTTTTAAATAACATGTTAATAGTTCTAGGTTATGTTAAGAATAAATATATTGCTTGCATATTTTGGTTGATTTAGGGAGGACATTGTAGCGTGCATTAGCTGCTTAAGTGGACACGGACAACAGGTCAGATTTAACACTAGAATAGTATTTTTCAAGTGTGTAGCCACATTATATAAGTATTTCACAGAGAGGTGTCTGGTAGAGTGGGGTACCACCTTTGCCTAATAGTGACTGAACCAGTGAACAAGACTGGCTAAGATTTTGCATAACCATAGTCACATTTTATCAAATAAAACGTAAGTCCCCAACAACAAAATGGTGGCTAGTGAAAATGCTGAGTGGCTAGTAACTTTGGAAAACCACTAGCCACAGTGGCTGGTGAGCAAAAAAGTTAATGTCAAGCGCTCGTTAACAGTAACATTAAAATGCATTTATTACATATTGTAGCGAACTTGGTAAGGCCGTTACTCGTCCACCATAATCTGTTGTCCTTGCATAGGTAGGACGTCCATCAGAATGTCGCTGGTTCAAGACACAATTTGGATGTTTTGTGTAAATTTGTAATATATGATATGTTTTAGTAGTGTTCGTTACATCATACATTTTAGCCAATCCTTAATTTTGTAGCCAATCAATAATGTATTATATGTTTTGATAGCGAATTGTAAAGTAAGATAATGCAACATAACATATCATATGAAATCGGGTGCCATAGATTTACATATAATACTTTACGTATTCCAATGAGACCAGGTCATTTGCTACTAGGATCTGGATCTTTATCCAATGGCTGAGTGTTTCAGGCAGTAAGCACGCTGTAAGTGCACTTCTTATTTATGTCACTCCAACTAAACAACCCTTCACATTTAACAGTAAACTTGTTATAATTCTTGGACTGATGGGTTATTATCTGTATTTAGTATTGTTCATGTACAAATTGATTTATCATATATTAAAAATAAACACAGAGCTTAATTCAACTGTTGTACACCACCAGAACCCAAACTAGTATACATTTGTTTGACTTGCCAGTAAGAAACAAAAGTAAATGTAAAGACTTTGTAGCTTTCAGGCATAAATATTTTCATAGATATAAAAAAAATTAAAATAAAAGATGCATCTGTATTTCTGTCAATAGATTTGACAGAGATTTCAGCAGAATTTATCAGCAATTTTGCAAAAAATAGGAGGACCAGTTAGAGCACTGATTCAACAGTTGCATGCTTTTTGGATGACCAGTTAAAACTTTCAATCACTGGATCCAGTATTATAGAATTTGTTTCTGAATTAGCATTTATTTTCATATTATAATTTGAAAAAGGAAAGTTCAGTATTGGAGCTTGAGTGCTTTCTACAGATTTAACCAATTTGAAATAATGTGTAAAATGCCAATGTGTTTAACGGACAACTTGTACTGTTCGTGTTATGTCCTTGTTATCTTGTTGATGTTCTCTTTTTTGTAATATATTAGATTTTTCTTAACCTATATAATGGGAATAGTAGCCCACCAGTAAGTCAAATATAATTTGCTAAAGAAAGAGACTCATTTTATGATTCTCTTATGTTACCTTTCAATAGATTAAATTAATCGGGTTCATTCTGCAGCTCATATAATTAAAAAAGTCCTGAACAGGTCCTATAAAGTAGTGTCTATAAATAATGTGTGCTTTTGTTACCATATTTTACTTTAACTGTCAATTACAGTTAAATAACCCATATCTGTTATTATTTGGGTGAGCCTCAAAAGTTTTTTTTGCCTGACATCATAAGCAGAGGCAAAAAACAGACAGACAGACAGACTGACTGACCCTTGTTACATTGGGTAGTGGTTAGTGATGCAGACTGCCAGGCAAGGGACCTGTGACCTGTGCCACGATCAATACAAATTATGCATTAGAATTTGTTCAGAATAGACAAAAACCTTGCTGGCTACAACCTTCACTAGGAAATATACAGTAGATCTCAACTTCTTGCCCAGTAAAAGAGGTTGGGTTCACACGATTCTCTCGTGTTTTCACTTGACGAAAAAGTCAGTTATCGTCACCTATATAGATAGTTATTGCATCTATATCATTCACGATTGAAATTAAAAAATTAACATTGTAGTGCCATGAAATGAAATTATGCAATAGGATTTGTTCAGGGTAGACAAAACATTTGCTGATTCTCTTGCCTTTTTACATAATGAAAAAGTCAGTTATCATCAGCTATATTGATAGCTATTGCATCAATGTCATTCACAAATGAAAGAAAAACTAATGTTGTTATGCCATGAAATTAAATAGCTTTGACAGTGTGAAGTTCAGCTCGCTTGCAATTTGCTCAATTCTTATGACAATTCCAAGTTGTAAGTTACTAAATACTAGTAAGCCTATTACTGGCTAATAAGCTGTTAAAACGTCCAGTGGCAAAAGCCATACAATTCATAGATTTAATTTGTGGTGAAAGTAAACTTAATAAGAAACGTTAGTCAGTTTAACACAATGCTTAATGGTGTCTGGCGAAATATTCAAACTTGGCGTCATATTAATTTGTGACAAAATGATCTGATGTCGAGACGCTATACTGATATTTGACACAAGTGTGGCGTAGTGGTTAAAGACACAGGCTGTCACATGGGAGGCCCCGGTTTGACTCCAGTGAGGGTAACAACATTCATCCTTTCTAATCGTGGGATGGCCAAACTAGCCTTTCCTGGTTCCTTTTCTTGTTATTATTGTAAACTAAGCCTCTGCATTTAACCAGGGAGAGATATTGTTTAAAGTCTGTTTCATCTGGCCACATTAATAGGAAATAAAAGGACTCCCTTTGTCTTCATCACAATATCAATCTGAATGGAATGGCATTGAGGGACAGGTCATCTGGACAGATTACCCACCTTATACATTAGCACTCATACATCAGCACAGATGTTTTCATCAACAGAGGCTAAACACATGTCAAAAAAGAGGCTAGTTACTCTAGAAAAATGTTCACTTCACTTTTAGGTCCAAAATGTCCGGCATTCATCAACTCAAACAAAATATAGGCACAAAATATAATTTCACATTAAAAGTGGCCCCATTATATTCCTTGAGTGATCTAGTGGTCTTGTCATACCTTGACAGTCCATGTGGCTATGAAGTCACAGATTTTTATTGGAAGTGCACAACATTTCAACCTCCCATTTCTATTCCCTTCTGAACAACAATGTGGACTTTTATAAGTAATCCTATTAACTACTGGAATAGAAATCTCAGCTCCTACTCTTCTATGACAATAGTAGCCGTTACTCTTTTTTTTACCAGTAGAGAAATGAGATCCCTCATTTGTCATTTTTTTCTATTTCCTCACAGTGGTGTCAGTGGCAGGAGAGCCCGGTGCCCCAGGTGAGCCTGGCCCAGAGGGCCCCACTGGCCCACCAGGTCCCCCAGGGGAAAGTGCTGTTGGACTTCCCGGACCCGAGGGCCCTGCAGGGCCACCCGGACCTGCTGGCTACTCTGCACCTGGAAAACCCGGCTCCCCAGGTGGGCCTGGTAAACCTGGTGTTCCTGGCCTGCCTGGTGAGAAAGGAGAGCCAGGTGCAGCTGGATTTCAGGGTCCCAGGGGTATGCCAGGACCAGCCGGAAGCCCAGGACCTGCAGGCATTTCTTCCACTGGCAAGCCAGGACCTTCCGGTCAGCCTGGAGCAATGGGACCAAGGGGGGAGACGGGTCCTAAGGGACATCATGGTGTGCCTGGTTTGCCAGGAGCTAAGGGGGATAGAGGAGTGGGAATCCAAGGTGCCCCAGGTGAAACAGGGGCTATTGGACCTATGGGACCAGCAGGGGAGCCAGGATCACCTGGGGTTGGAAAGCCAGGTAAGCCAGGAATCCCAGGTGAGGCAGGAAAGTCAGGGACACCTGGTAGGGATGGGACACCTGGTCCCATGGGGTTGCCAGGTGCTAAAGGCCACCCTGGAGCTCCTGGAGTTGGTCTACCTGGAAAACCAGGTGATAATGGGGCTCCAGGTATGCCTGGTCCAGCTGGTCCTAAAGGTCATCAGGGTCCAACTGGAGCAACTGGGGCACCTGGTATCCCTGGATATGGTAAGCCAGGAGCAAATGGAGAGAAGGGTGAGAGAGGAGTAGTAGGAAGCCCAGGTACAACCGGTCAGAAGGGTGAGCCAGGACCACAGGGATTCACTGGTGCTACTGGCGCTACTGGACCCATGGGTCCCGCCGGTTCTCAGGGTGCAAGAGGCTTTCAGGGAGATACTGGAGGTATGGGTCCTAAAGGTGATACAGGTGCAGTTGGGCCCCAGGGGCCAAAGGGATATAAAGGAGATCAGGGCGCACAAGGTTTCCAGGGCAAGCAAGGTTATCCAGGGCCAGCTGGTCCAGCTGGTGCCAGAGGAGAAACTGGAGCTCCAGGTAACAAAGGTGACACTGGCCACACAGGTGCAACCGGTGCTCCAGGTGTCCCAGGACCTGCTGGGCCCAAAGGCTTCCCAGGGCGCAATGGTGAGACAGGTGAAGCTGGAGCTACTGGAGCCCCAGGTCCCAGAGGACCTGTTGGGCCTGCTGGTCCTGCAGGAGCACCTGGACTTAAAGGACACCCTGGTCTCCCTGGCACACCTGGCCCAGCTGGACTGGCTGCTAAGGGAATCCCTGGCCCTCAAGGTCCTCCTGGCCTCCCTGGTGCTGATGGTAAGGATGGAGGTCAAGGCCCTGTTGGACCTCCAGGCCCTCCTGGTCCTCCCGGTGAGGTCATTTTTGAGAAGGGCATGGAAATTGGTGAGGTCATGATGCCAACTCTTGTCAAGGCCCCTGTGTCTGCTTTCTCAGTTTTTCTGTCAACTCCTTATCCTCCATCTGGAGAACCTATTAAGTTTGATAATGAAGTGTACAATGCAGAGAATCACTATGACCCTACCACAGGTCAGTTCACTTGCCAGGTACCTGGTGTCTACTACTTCTCATACACCATTCATGTTAATGGGGCTCATGCTCTGGTGGCTTTGTACAAGAATGACAAACCGGTCATCTTTAGCTATGATGAGTACAACAAGGGCTTCCTTGACCAAATGTCTGGTAGCACTGTTCTTATGCTTGATGTGAACGACACAGTCTACCTTCAGATCCCAGATGAAGAGGCCAATGGGGTCTTTGCTGCTGAGAATGTCCACTGCACTTTCTCTGGCTTTCTTATTGCTTCAACGTGATACGTTATCACCTAATAACCACACAAATCCACAAGCTCTTTCTTAAACAAGTAGACTCTGTCAGTCCCAACCAGGTAGATCTCTTTTTTGAGGAATGGAAGCATCTCAACTTGAAAAATCTAATAAACGGGTGCTAAGAGGAAGGATTTAATTTATATAACAGGTTATCAGGGATGTGAATGCAACCAACAAATATACCAATTATTCTGAATATTCTAATTTTTGATTGGAGGAAATGTGTGAAATGTAGGTATGTTGTGTCCTGAAAATGTATTAATGTTTCCTTTTTTAACTGATTGCAGCAAGGGATACACATTTTTGTTCATGTCTGTTTTTGTACATCCTTGATTATGTGATTTAATTACAAAAAGTAGACAGTTTCTGTACACCCTGTTCGTTGTACATGACTTGAATATTGTGAAATGGACTATTATTATTCAAAATAAAAGATATAACACATAAAAAAAAACTGTCAAAGAAACAGTTTACCAACAATATTGTTGTATCCCCAAAGATTCATTATGTCACTATTATGCAAATTGACCAAAATAAATTATGTTTAAAGAAAACATTTTTGTTTTGAATGGGAGCTTTTTTAAACAATGCAATGGCCATGAAAATGCACAGAGAACACTGAGGATGTTTTAATCACATACAGTAGATATTTAGCTATTAGTAAAATATTGTATTTAACCAACAGTTTTCCTTTAACAACTAAACTGCAATATAACTGCAAGCCTTTTTTTGTGCAAGTACATAATAAGGTGTAATATGAGTGAATGTTTGTGTAACACGAGTAAACATTGCTAGAACTAACTGGGTTTTGGGTCAGGGGATCCACCCATGGCCCAATTTAAGCATCCTAGCAGAGGTATTTAGGTTTTGCTTTAATATCTGCTGGTCCTGAAGGAACTACATTTTGACCCGTTTTAGAATCATTCCAAATAGTCAATGAATTCAAGTAACAAATGAACGGAATATATAAAAGAGTACAAGTATCAAAGATAATAGTTCTCCGGAGTTTTGAGATGTTTGCAAGAGCAAATAGGCATGAAGAGGTGAGGAAAATGAAAGAGAGAGCCTCCCCAAACCCCTCTCTTGTTTATATCCTAAAAACTAAAGTTGTGGGTGTTGGATAGCTAACCTTCAGATAATAAGACTAGTCCTAAAGATTAGCCCATTTTATCAAATAGGGTCACATTCCAATCTATGCTTCCTGGCACCAAATTGTAAAACAGAGTGATCTCATGGGTCCATGAGATAGGGTCATTAAGGCATGCTGATAAAAGCATATGACCAGAGACACGTGTAGTGTAATGAAAGATGTTGTTAGAAATCGGCGGTTACGTATAGTGGTCAAATAATGTAGAAACCGTATTAAATCGAGGGAGAAGTGTGATGTGGACCCAGCAAATTGCCTGGTTGTCCTAACAAGTCAGTGTAGGTGTATTATGGAACAGTGAGTTTCCAACCCTTCACTAATTCAAGATAAACATCACAACAGTGTCTTCCACTGTGTTGGGACCATGTGACCTTTCCAGTCAACTGGCCCATGGTACTCTGACCTGTAGTATGTGGAGTCCTTCAGGACTCAGGTGGATTCTCCTCTCATCTCACAGTCGATGATTCATCTCACTGTCGATGATTCATCTCACTGTCGATGATTCTCATGTGAAGCCAAGTGATCTGACCCTGGCATCGTTCTGCTATGTGAGTGGTCAGGAAGATTTGGAACAGATTCAACCAGTGTAGTTGTAGAAATCCTTCTTGAACTTGTTGCTGGTACTCACACACTCAGTTGTTAGTGTCCAGTCAGTGACATTCTGTCATCAGAAAAGGGGTTGTGATGTCCTGATCTGTTGAATGTTTAACTTCAAAATAACGATTAGTGTGGTTCAACAGTCCATCGGACTATCATCCACTGGGTATTGTTCCGTCAACTCCCAACAATGAAGACAATAGATCAGTCCTGAAAACTTGTGGATCTCAGAAATTCCATCATAAGAGTGAAGCGTACACCCTATTCAGACAAGTTTTCATAAAAGTCTATGTCAAAGTTCCTTTTCCATCCAGAACTGGCTTGGTTGATGTTTGGCTCCTTGTGCTATATTAATGCCAATAGCAACTAGCAGTGGAATAAGATTGTCAGACTTGACTTTGCTTAGCCAAATCAGAAATGGTTAGATCCATTCTATTCAACCATTAAATGTTAGACCTTACTTCAAACAAAACAATCTCCAAATAAACCAATTAAAAACATCCTGTAAATGGAAAATGTAAAACATAACAGATGCCAATGCTCCGTTATAACTATGCAAACAGGAAAAATAAATACCAATTTGATTTGCCTTGAGCCCTCTTTCCAATAATAATCAATTATCATATCATACATCCCCCTGCCTTCACTTCATTAAGTCAGTGGAAAGTGACACCATGAGTGAATGCAGAACAATGACAAACACGGCCACAGGAGGCACCATCCTGAACCATTGCTTCTGGATAGACATGAAAAATAGAGAATTGGTAGTAGGGATGGATTTCTAATCCATTCGATAAGAAGTTGCATCCTGTATATTCATCAAAACAAAGTGAACTTGTTAAAAAACACGAACATTCACTAACACCATCAAAGACATCAAAGTGCAACACGGTCGCTAGTGCGAAGGAATTATAAACCATATAACCTATTAACAAATTTGTCTGACATAGCTAAACAGCTCTCAAATGTGACTTTACCACAGTACCATCACACAGGTCTGTGAAATTGGACTTGCATTTATAATATCCTGTAGTTTCTTGGCACATGCCTAACTAAATTGTTTGGCCCCCTAGGGGATTAGCTGCGCAACTAAATTGTAGGAGTGAAAAACCCCAGCCCATGTGCAGTGGTTTACCTGTTGCAACCACCAGGGCGATTGTATTAGCATAGCTACAGCACACAAATTTAGCATTTTTACAGGACAATGGCCAAACTACCTCATGACATACACAAACAATGTCTTGATTAACCTCCTAAATTTAGGGAATTCATTCATTTTTCGTCCAAATAGGGGTGGTCAGCCAAGCTCTAAATCACAACTTTATGCTTTTTCTTTGTCCTATCATCAACAATGGGGGATGACGTTAGGTCTCTACCCTCACTTCAGTTTGTTTCAAAATCATACATTTCAACATTTAAGCTAATGAGAGGAAAATATATTTAGCTTTCACTTAATGTTGGTTTATTCCAAAACGGAATATGCTTATACCATAGAATAAACCAGTCTGAACACTCAAATGTAACCCTTCATAAAAAGCTACTCTGATTTAATGGGAAAGGTTGGTAGGGGCCATCCCAGTGGGTCTGCCCCCCTTCCAGAAGCTCTGACCTCCACCCATTCATGGTGAGCCATTAAAAAGGCCAAATGTTTGTTTATGGTCCTCAGACTATCCTATCAATTTAGCCGACATCCTTCGTTAACTGAAGATTTTTATTTAGTGTTCAACCCATCTGATATTTTTGCAGTTTGTAAAAATTTGCTTATCATTATCTACACAACAACTCAACATTTAGGTGGAAATTAAGAAAACTCTCAAGAATGGCAATGTAGACAGAAAACAGTTGTATGACGTCACTAAAGTCAAGGTACAATAAGTAATCCAAAGTAAACTCAATGTAGGCCTTAAACACTGTTACACCAATACCTTATTTGTTCATTAGTCAATTTACCATTTTAGAATTGAAACTCCATTAACGAGTTTCAGGTGTCTGTTTTAAAACACAAGTATTATCCCAGTTATCATTGGTAACTATAAATAAGAGAAACTATATTATTTAACCAAACTCAATTCAGCATTTAAAATACATCTGATTTTATTGTGTGGAGTAAACTCGCTTTAGCTGTTTTACCCTCTTTTATAGGCTATGACTATATTGGATTCAAATTCAGTCCTAATGGGACACAGCGTGTCTACTTAACGTTAAAGACCATGTGGATTCTTCATTCTGCCACTTATATAATATATAAGGAGAGAGAAACACAATATTTTAACTTTTTGTAAGACAACCATGAGACTATTATACCAGTTTAGAAAATCACTGTACCAATTTCCAATTCATCACTAGGTTTCAGATGTATCCACTTGTGCTAGCGAACAGCTCAGTACGCAACAGTCGGGTACCACATGGTGGGCCTTGGTTAAGGCCTACTTACATTGTCATGAGACCTGCCTTGAGCCCTTACAGTTTTAAACATAATCATCAACGCAATCCATACGTTTGACTCAAAATTACATAAGTACACGACAAAGCACAACAAAACAGGTTATTTCTTGAATACCCATTAAAACATGTTCAAGCATGACAGAACAATTCACAATTCACAATTCATTTCGAATGCCTATTAAAACATGCTATATACCATCAAAATGCTTTTCAAACTACATGTAATATTCAATTAAATAATCTTGGCTATTACCAAGGAAACTTTTCAGCTGATCATAAGAAACAGGAACAAAGACCGACTCCCTTGCGGGTGCACGCAGCCAGCTTGGTCTCAGGACCAGTATTTCTGGTACAATCTAAATCTCTAACCATCTAGGTCGTGACCCATATGAGAACAACAGATAGGTTTCTGTTGTTCTCATTATCTAGCCACATCCACTTCCAATGAAACGTACATTCACATTGTAATTGTTAATGCTCAGATTCCACAATGTGTTTTGGAAGGTTTGTGAAGGTGCCGTTTTGTCTCAACTAATTTGCTTCCTGATAGGAACTGACATTCACGGTGGGGTTCAAGGTAGCCCCATCTGCTCAGACGAACCAGGTATGAGGATGGATATATCAATAAAGTAGAAATATGACATTTGTTTGGTCTTTTAATGTTTCCCATAAAGGGAACTCTCCAATAGGGCTCAATGCTGCACATTATGGATAGTTTGTTACAGGTAAATGTTTACAGGATGAAGAATCCTGCAAGTGTCTAGCTTTGGATGGTGCTAATTGAATATATGTAAATATGTGAATGCTGCTTTCTTTGTTTTCATTGTTTTAGCCTAGGTGAGGTGATCCTATTATAGATCGAATGGGGGAGTTTGGATTCGGTTTGTCTGGTTGGGATAAATACTGAAGCTTGACTTATATATTTTTTGTAGACTTTTAGACTAGTTGGGATGACATTGAATATTGTTGGTATGTAACTGTTTTGTATTGTAAAGTTATTACTTGATTGGAATACATTTTATGGAAATTGATATAGGCACACATGCATACGTAATCGAAGTGACCAGACTGGTCACAATCCCTACATTGATCCCTTGTCTTCTGTCCTTGACATATGAGGAGCTTTGAGGATAACGTAGATTATTTTTTTAAATATTTGGCTTGTGATGAAAGATTAGCTACCTTTCTTGTGATGAAAGATTAGAACTTCCAGCATATTGAGTATATGTCAATATTGACATAATTGACATATAGTCAATTATGATTGTTAACAAACAAAATGGAGTCAGATAATTAGATATTAAAAGATCACGTAGGTCATAGGTTCTCCTGCCTAATTTTCTGTCCACTCAGTACCACTCGAAGGGGTAACCTTTATCCACTGTACTACACACAGAGTATAGGCTAGGAAGGACAGGGAGTACATAAATGGCTTTACCAGATAGTGAAGAATCATTTAAAATATAAAAATACAATTGCCATTTTTTAGTTCCTTCAGTACTTTTTAGTTCCTTCAGTCCATGATACAGTTACAAGCTGTCCAGGGCTTTTAGAAGAAAAACCGCCCCACAAGATCTAAGATCCCCCTCAATAATTCACAGTGGGGATGAGGTACTTTTCTGCATGGCTATCTTTCTGCCTAGCCGCCTCTGGTGTTTCCAAAAAGCTCTATTGTGGTCATATCTAAATATAGACCCGGTCCCACTGAAATTTCCAGTAATGTTTGGCAAACTGTAGGTGCTTGAGTTTGATGACAGCAAATATTTTTTTTTATGAAAACCCTCCTAAACTAAGCATAGTTATGTAGAGGGTGTCTGATTGTCATTTTGGAGACTTTCTGACCCCAAGACTCAACTGATGCCTGCAATTCTCCACCTATGTTCCTTGCAGATTCTTAGGTATTTTCCAGGCCGATTGTTAACATCTCCAGTTGCTTTAATCCTCTTAATTATTGCCCTGATTGTGAAAATGGTCAATTTCAACCGCTGAACTACTTCCTTATGGCCATTTACTGATCTATGCATGTCAAAACTTTTGGTCACACATCATTACTCTATTTTTGGTTCTTTCCCCCTTTTGCTGATATTTACCAAATATTAGTGGAGGGCACTGTAGCTCTATATAATGTATACAGTACATCACACAAAGGTTTCGATAATCTCACATTACAACATCCCAGATAGCAGACATATGTCTTACCAATTTCAGCCCAACGTATACTCAATAAATTATCTCTATGTTGTATGGAGATCGTTTTAACATTGGCAAGATGTCACTTGTTCAAATTTTACCATCAGTCGATGGTATTGTTTGAACAACAAATATCAAAGATTGGCGCTTCCTGGCCATTCTACAACCGACGTTTGAACGATGCCTGTCAATGCTTTGCGATTCCTGGTTGATCTACAGCCAACGTTTGAATGATGCATGTCAAAGCATTGTGCTTCCTGGCTGCTCTACAGCTAAATTGTGGAATTATATGAATGTATGTTTCATTGTAAATTAAATGTGCCTAGATAATGAGAAAAACAAATGAAATATCTGGGTTCTTGTGGAAATGTGATCCCTTCCAGGTAGACACGCCCCAGGTAGACAGTGTATATATCAGCAAGCAACAATCTTTACAATAAGATTGATTTGAACAACAACTGGAAAAAGACTGTCTGTTTTGTCCTATTAAATATGTTTGCGTAAAGTTTTAAGAGACAAGATAATTATTAAGTAAGCCAACTTTATTAGGTAAAGATATTTTAATAATAAAGGTGTTTGAATAGTCAAGAATTACCTGAAATGTGCATTTATGATGTAAAATTTTTAAAAGAAGTTATATTAATGGTAAATAATTACAACAAATGTGCAAAACGCTTCAAACATTTTCAAAAATTACAATAAAAAGTGTACCATTCATTTCTCAAAAAGTCTTTCATTGAAATCCTCTAGCACCTCCAAAGTAGTGATGGGGAGTATTTCTTGCTCCTGTTCATCTTTCTAGAGTTGGTGGTCCAGAGCTCTGCCACTTAATACTGTTGTCAAATGCTCCACCTTCAGATGTACACAACCATTCAAAAGTTTGGGGTCATTTAGGAATGTACTTGTTTTCCATTAAAATAACATAAAATGTATCAGAAAAAAAGTGTTGACACTGTACACATTGTGGTAAGTTACTATTATAGCTGGAAATGGCTGATTTTCAATGGAATAACTACGGCAGAGTTGAGGCTTTCTAGGCATTTGCAAAGGTGCAAAGAAAAAGCTATATCGCAGACTGGCCAATAAAAACAAAAGATTAAAATGGGGCAAAAGAACACAGACACTGGACAGAGGAAAAACTCTGCCAAGAAGGCCAGCATCTCAGAGCCTTTTCACTATATTGAAGTGTATGAATGTATGCTTGTTTATGTTTAGATAACTAAAAGAACATCTGTTTATCTGTACACAGGAGCTCACGTTCATTAAAATCGCGACAGTAATTAGCCAATGGGCTTACAGTACTGTGATGTGTATTAGGTCCTGCAATGTCTATAAAGGAGAGGACAACCAGAAGTTCTTAAAGAAGAGATTGAGTGAGATGAGCTTGAGTCAACATCATGAACAGTAGACTATCAAATGCTGCAATAAATAATTGAATTACTCTCTCCCTTGACAACCAGGTACTCTATCATTATTTCAACCACTATGCGAAACAGCTAACAGTTTGGTGCCATGACCCGGATGGAGAAGTTTTAACAATTCTACTGAAAATCAATTGGAGAGCTTAGGGGCTCATTTTGCAGTCACAAGGAAGTATTTTTTCCTGGTTACTGGTTGCTGAGAACAGGGTTCCCACTGGTCATAGAATTTCTGGAATATCATGGGATTTTAAAAAGTATATTCCAGACATGGAACGTCTGGAGATTTTATAATTGTTTTATTCCAAGTCATGGAATATCAGGAAATGTTGTAGCGTGTTTACATTTTTACCATTTTTCAAAATTTATTTTCTATGCAATATTCTTCTTTAGTGGGTTATTTCACGCATTTCCTGTATTGCGTTTTGTTATGGTTAGGCTACTTAATTTTTCAGTGTCCATTTATCCCCTTCCTGCTCATCAACTGGCAATCACTTCACCCAATAATTTTAATGGTAGGTTTATTTGAACACTGAGAGACAGAATAACAACAAAATAATCCAGAAAAACGCATGTCAAAAATGTTATAAATTGATTTGCTTTTTAATGAGTGAAATAAGTATTCGACCCCTCTGCAAAACATCACTTAGTACTTGGTGGCAAAACCCTTGTTGGCACAGAGGTCAGATGTTTTTTGTAGTTGGCCACCAGGTTTGCAAACATCTCAGGAGGGATTTTGTCCCACTCCTCTTTGCAGATCTTCTCCAAGTCATTAAGGTTTCGAGGCTGACGTTTGGCAACTAGAACCTTCAGCTCCCTCCACAGATTTTCTATGGGATTAAGGTCTGGAGACTGGCTAGGCCACTCCAGGACCTTAATGTGCTTCTCCTTGAGCCACTCCTTTGTTGCCTTGGCCATGTGTTTTGGATCATTGTCATGTTGGAATACCCATCCACAACCCATTTTTAATGCCCTGGCTGAGGGAAGGAGGTTCTCACACAAGATTTGATGGTACATGGCCCCGTCCATCGTCTCTTTGATGCGGTGAAGTTGTCCTGGCCCCTTAGCAGAACACCCCCCCCCAAAGCATAATGTTTCCACCTCCATGTTTGACGGTGGGGATGGTATTCTTGGGGTCATAGGCAGCATTCCTCCTCCTTCAAACGCTGCAAGTTCAGTTGATGCCAAAGAGCTAGTTTGGCTCTGAATCATTCAAATGTTCATTGGCAAACTTCAGACGGCCTGTACATGTGTTTCTTGAGCAGGGGGACCTTGCGGGCGCTTCAGGATTTCAGTCCTTCACGGCGTAGTGTGTTACCAATTGTTTTCTTGGTGACTATGGTCCCAGCTGCCTTGAGATCATTGAAAAGATCCTCCCGGTTGGGCTGATTCCTCACCGTTCTCATGATCATTGCAACTCCATGAGGGGAGCTCTTGCATGGAGTCCCAGACAGAGGGAGATTGACTGTTCTTTTGTGTTTCTTCCAAGCGAATAATCTCACCAAGCTGCTTGGCGATGGTCTTGTAGCCCATTCCAGCCTTGTGTAGGTCTACAATTTTGTCCCTAACATCCTTGGACAGATAAAATTATAGACTGATCATTTCAGATATTTATAGATACTTAAAAAAAAACACATTGCATTTGGATGGTTTGAAGTTGTGTGTATAGATAGAGCTGTCCACATTGGACTGTGTGTTCTATGCTTGGAACACTTTGATTGGACAATTGAGAAGAAATCGTCAAATGAGGGTTGTCAATCACGTAGCACACAAACGAGTTTCAGTGCTCCCTTGTCCGTTATGGAAACATAATTGGGTTGCTTTGGGAACTATTTAGCCAGAGAATTTATGTCGTTAGCATGTGGCCTATTTTCAGTTTTGTGCGTAATCAGGTGGAGGACTGGTAAAGGGGGTTTGTGCCAGTCTGCCTCAATAGTAGGCATAAGCCTTTACAAGATATGAAAAATATAGATTTCACCGTAGCTAGTTGCCGATAGAATAAATAGACGCAAGGTGTTAAACCGAAGGAGTTGGGCCAGGTCCGTGCAGGCTGGACAAAACAGCCACAACTCAAGTCATGTTTTTATAATCGGATTTAACAATCATAACAAAACGTTACTCCCAACATCCATTCAAAAACTGAATAGGCCTGAATTTATCAAGCAGACTATGCATAAACATAAGCAATCTGACATGCCTTATCCAGAGTGGCCATAATGAGATACTGAAATAACTTTTTCCTTTCTATTGTCCGTAAGTTGGGCTACTGGTATTTTTTATTCACCATTTATGCAAAATAAGTGTGGTGTGCAACTGAAATATCGTTAACATCTATTGCCAGGTTGCTACTGTTGGTCAGTGGTCAATGTTGTCTCTTATCTTTCTCGAATTATGTAGCCTCCTAGAAACTATAGATTTGAATGGACTTAATACCTCAAAGTTTTTTTTCTAATCCCAAAACTAGCCCAATTTAGAACATCAATTTGTTTAGAAAAAGAGCATGATGTGCTTTTGATTTAGAAAAACTGCTTTGCACTTTTTACTGAGAATTTAATATCAATCAAATATATCATGCCATTATATTGAGTAGGATGTAGGTTGTGCCACGGGCACAACCTATTAAAGCTACATTGTCCAGTTTTATGTGGCCAGCTGCTTTTATCAGGATGATAATATGCAAATATACATATGTCCGTGGTAACAGCGAATACATATTGGACCTTTTTGAAAGGTCTTTTTGAAACTTTATTGTTACCTAATTCAATCGAATTAGCAGTTTATAGCATGATCAGGCGTGACATTAACGTGATTACTGTTAGAAATCGGCCGTTTCGTATAGTGGTTGTAATAATTAGCATACCCGTTTGTCAAGGGAGAGAGAAAGTATATTATTTATTGCAGCATTAGAAAGTCTTGTTCATGAGGTTACGGACCTGGTCTTCCTTACACAACCTCAATCTCATCTCAGTCAATCTCTTCTCACTGTAATGTTGGTTACCAGCTAGCCTATACATTAAGGGCGTTTCTAACTTTTTAGGAGTCAACCCCCATGCCATATGGCCATCGTAAACATTCCTGTCATTAGAGCGCTACCTACTGAGAGATAATCTAAACAGAGGTGTTTCTGTTGTTCTCATTATCTAGGCACATTCACTTCCAATGAAACGTACATTCATATTGTAATTGTTAATGCTCAGATTCTACAGTCCCCCCTATCAAACATTTAAAGAAAAACATTACATGTTTGATAAAACATTACAATTCAATTCCTAATGAAAAGAAAAGGCCCATACGCATATGTTACAAATGACTAAAATGAAAGAACAAAATGAGTATCTGACCAATCAGGTCCTATTGTTCCTCAAATGAAAATGAATGTAAACAAGACAATTGACACACCACACTCCGACACATAACTCAATGTATGACAGTCATCAATCCTGTCCCCACCTCAGATTATAAAGGTCAAGAAACATTGACATCAACAGGTTATTATCAGTGTTAACGGTGTTCAGCAGAAAACCAGACTCAACATGACATCATGATTAAAACATTTCCCCCAAAGTCCATTGAACAATCAAAACCCCCCTTGTCCGTATCATGATCCATGCGACAAAATCATACAAAAGACTTATGCATATCCTGTTGTACCTGTGACAGATTTCAACCTTTAAAATAGGGAAAACATCTACCTTTGTCAGGGACCATCTATAATAGGGAACAATTCACTGTCCAAACAAACCCTGATAGCCATCTTAATGTAGATAATTAAGCATCATCACAAATACGCCGAAGTCCAATATTGGGATTGTCATCGTATAGAGTTTCCCACCTGTCTTGCGAGAAACAAACCTTCATACATATGAAATCACCACATCAGTTTATTTAGGAAAATCTTAGGTTGTAAGGAAAGAAGTTAGTTTCCAATCAAGTGTCCTTCAGTTCTTGTCTTCAGTTTTCTTTGTCTTGCATCAGTGATGAAAGTTCCAAAATCAGTTATTGCAGTCAGTGTGATGTGGACCCAGCAAATTGCCTGGTTGTCCTAACAAGTCAGTGTAGGTGTATAATGGAACAGTGAGTTTCCAACACTTCACTTAATCAAGATTAACACCACAACAGTGTCTTCCACTGTGTTGGGACCCTGTGACCTTTCCAGTCAACTGGCCCGTGGTACTCTGACCTGTAGTATTTGGAGTCCTTCAGGACTCAGGTGGATTCTCCTCATCTCGCGGTCAACGATACATCTATAAATGGAGTGTGAAGCCAAGTGATCTGACCCTGGCATCGTTCTGCCATGTGAGTGGTCAGGAAAATTCGAAACAGATTCAACCAATGTGGTTGTAGAAGTCCTTCTTGAACATGTTGCTGGTACTCACACTCAGTTGTCTGTGTCCAGTCAGTGACGTGATGTATCATCAGAAAAGGGGTTGTGATGTCCTGATCTGTTGAAAGTATAACTACAAAGCAACGATTAGTGTGGTTCAACATACCATCAGACTTTCATCCACTGGGTCTGGTTCTGTCAACTCCCAACAATGAAGACCATAGATCAGTCCTGAAAACTTGTGGATCTCAGAAGTTCCATCATAAGAGTGAAGTGTACACTCTATTCAGACAAGTTTCCATAAAAGTCTATGTCAAAGTTCCTTTCCCATCCAGAACTGGCTTGGTTGTTTTATGACTCCTTGTGCTATATTAATGCCCGATAGCAGCTAGCAGTGGAATCAAATTGTCAGACTTGACTTTGCTTAGCCAAATCAGAAATGGTTAGATCTATACTATTCAACCATTAAAATGTTAGACCTTACATCAAACAAAACAATTTCCAAATAAACCAATTAAAAACATCCTGTAAATGGAAAATGTAAAACATAACAGATGCCAATGCTCCGTTATAGCTATGCAAACAGGAAAAACTATTTTTTTCACAAAACTCCTTATAAATACCAATTTGATTTGCCTTGAGCCCTAAGCTCAACTCTTTCCAATCATAATCAATTATCATATCATTCATCCCCCCTGCCTTCACTTCATTAAGTCAATGGAAAATGACACCATGAGTGAATGCAGAACAATGACAAATAAGGCTACAGGAGGCGCCATCCTGAACCCACACTGGCCATCTTTTCAGGACAGACATGAAAAATAGAGAATTGGTAGTAGGGATGGATCTATAATCCATTCGATAAGGAGTTGCATCCTGTATATTCATCAAAACAAAGTGAACAAGTTAAAAACACGAACATTCACAAATACAAAGACATCAATATGCAACACGGTCGCTTGTGCGAAGGAATTATAAACCATATAACCCATTAACAAATTTTACCACATAGCTAAACAGCTCTCAAATTTGTCTTTGCCACAGTACCATCACACAGGTCTGTGAAATTGGCTATCATGCATTTAGAATATCCTGTAGTTTCTTGGCACATGCCTAACTAAATTGTTTGGCCCCCAGGGGATAAACTGTGCAACTAAATTGTAGGAGTCAAAAACTCCAGCCCATGTGCAGTGGTTTACCTGTTGCAACCACCAGGGCAATTGTATTAGCATAGCTAAAGCAAACAACTTTAGAATTTTTACAGGTAACGGCCAAACTACCTCATGAAAAACAGTGTCTTGATTAACCTCCTAAATTTTAGGGAATTTGCAAAGTTAGATTAATTTTTATTCCAAATAGTGGCGGTCAGCCAAACCCTAAATCACAACTTTAATGCTGTATCTTTGTTCTATCATCAACAATGGGGGATGACTTTAGGTCTCTACCCTCACTTCAGTTGGTTTCAAAATCATACATTTCAACATTAAAGCTAATGAGAGGAAAATATATTTAGCTTTCACTTAATGTTTGTTTATCCCAAAACTGTATATGCTTTTGTTGATAAAATTACCATAGATGAGACCAGACTGAACACTCAAATTTAACCCTTAGTAATAGGCTACTCTGATGTAATGGGAGAGGTTGTTTGGGGCCATCCTAGGGGTCTGCCCCCCTTCCTGAAGCTCTGAGCTCCACCCATTTATGGCGAGCCATTAAAGGACAAATGTTTGTTTATGGTCCTCAGACTATCCTATCAATTTAGCCGACATCCTTTGTTAACTGGAGATTTTGATTTAGTGTCCAACCCATCGAATATTTTCGCAGTTTGTAGAAATGTGCTCATCATTATCTATACAACAACTCAACATTAGGGTGGAAATTAAGAAACTCTTAAGAATGGCAATCCAGACAGAAAACAGATGTATGACGTCACTAAAATCAAGGTACAATAAGTAATCCAAAGGAAACTCAATGTAGGCCTTAAACACGGTTACATCAATTACCTATTTGTTTATTAGTCAATTTACCATTTTAGAATTTAAACTCCATTAACGAGTATCAGGTGTTGGTTTTGAAAACAAGCATTATCCCAGTTATCGTTGGTAAATACAAATAAGAGAAACTATATTATTTAACCAAACTCAATTCAGCATTTAAAATACATCTAATTGTTATGTTGGGGAATAAACTCGCTTCAGCTGTATTACCCTTTTTTTTTTTTTTTTTTAGGCTATAACTATATTGGATTCAAATTCAGTCCTCATGGAACACTGCTTGTCTCCTTAACGTACAAGTCTATCACCATGTGGATTCTTCATCCTACCACTTATACAATATAAAAGGAGAGCGAAAACACAATACGTTAAACTTTTTGTAAGACAACCTTGAGACTATTTTACCAGATTAGAAAATCATTGTACCAAATTCTAATTCATCATAGGTTTCAGATGTACCCACTTGTGCAAGCGAACAGCTCAGCAAGCAACAGACAAGTACCACGTGGTGGGCCTTGATTAAGGCCTACCTACATTGTGAGACCCCCCTTGAGGCCTTACGGTTTTAAACATTATCATCAACGCAATAAATACGTTTGACTCAAAATTACATAAGTACACATGACAAAACAGGTTATTTCTTGAATACCTATTAAAACATGTTCAAGCATGACAGAACAAAACAGGCTATTTCGAATGCCTATTAAAACATGCTATATAACATTCAATTGCTTCTCAAACTACATGTAATATTTAATTAAATAAGCTTGGCTATTACCGAGGAAGGTGATCAGGTTTCCTTGATAAGTTCCAGCTTCATTTAATGATTAAGTACGATACATTTTTAGGAAATAAACATTTAAGAACTCTGAATCAATGATTATGAAAGCTCACGTCAGTTCCTAGTATTGTCCATGATTCCAGGATCCCATAAGAGAGACTCCATCTTGAGACTACTCTCGGTCAGCCAGGTGGTCAAACAGAATGAATCTTCGTCCATTTCGATTGTCTCCTTTTGCGCCTTTCGACTTTTGTCCTTTCTCGGCCATCTTAACTTTCCTCTGTCTTCTCTCTTCGTCTGTACCACACTCTCCATCTGTCCATATACAACTTCCTCGGAATCCATCTTGTTTAGCCGGAAAACGTTCTTTTTCTTTCTGTCCATTTCGAGTCCAGGCATCGTTGTTAATGATCCTTTTCGTTCTTGATGGTATCCTATTCGCGCCTTGCTTTTTAAACATGAACGCATCATGCGCGTCAGAGGCTGCAGTCCTCTTGTTGTATTTGTACAACTGGACGGCATTATATTTTTACTTGTACAAGTCACTGTATAATTGCCGAAAAATACAATATCACACACTAATCCCGAAAAGGAAAATGTAGTGTCATCATACTATGGCGACATGGAATACAGTTCAGCACTGAAGCACACCGGTCAACGCCCCAACAAATTGAGACGGACTGTCCGCACCCGCAGACAGATTCCACGCAATAAAAATCACGGCCTAGTCGGGTCGTCATAGGGCTTGTTTGACAAACTAACGCTTTTTGCAATCTTGACAGTTCGTTCTATGGCGTAGTTTTATGACTCACTGTTCAGTTGTTTTCAGCAACCAGTAACCGGGAAAAACAACTTCTTCCTCGCGATTGCAAATCGAGCCCCTAAGCTCTCCAACCAAAGTTCAGCAGAATCGTTAAAACATATCCATCGGGTCGCGGCAGCATCGTGTTAGAAATCGGCCGTTTCGTATAGTGGTTGTAATAATTAGCATACCCGTTTGTCAAGGGAGAGAGAAAGTATATTATTTATTGCAGCATTAGAAAGTCTTGTTCATGAGGTTACGGACCTGGTCTTCCTTACACAACCTCAATCTCATCTCAGTCAATCTCTTCTCACTGTAATGTTGGTTACCAGCTAGCCTATACATTAAGGGCGTTTCTAACTTTTTAGGAGTCAACCCCCATGCCATATGGCCATCGTAAACATTCCTGTCATTAGAGCGCTACCTACTGAGAGATAATCTAAACAGAGGTGTTTCTGTTGTTCTCATTATCTAGGCACATTCACTTCCAATGAAACGTACATTCATATTGTAATTGTTAATGCTCAGATTCTACATTACCATCTACTATTTCATATTCATTTGGGAAAGATTAGAGCCCACCCAGACTGTTTTACCTGCTGAAATACTTTTTTGACTGAAATCACTTTTTGGCCGATTAACACTTTTTGCTGTAACACAATTACACTTATATGTGGCCGCAGTCTGTATGCTCGTGTCTGAGGGTACACTGTATTGTAGCCATGGTGCCATTTTCAGTCCCATGGTCTGTCGTGTTCTCGCATCCGTTCCTTGTGGATTTAGTTGCTTCAGCAGTCTCATCACTGTGTGTCGTTTAATATGTAGCTTGTGTTTTTGCTGTACTTGCCACATAGTCCGATAGCCGAATAGTTGCCCTGGTCCATGCAGCTCTGTAAGGATGGCACGTCTCACCTCATCCAGTTGTGAATAGTTTTTCCTTCTGTACAACCCTGCTTCTCTCAAACGTGACTTCAAAGTGCGTATACTCATCCTGATGTTGTGATTGGTTGACAACATATCAACAACCACGTCGTATGTATGGCCTGCATCAAAATAATTCATTATAATAGTGAAAGTATCTTCGGGGGCCTGTTGCACAAAACCAGGATAAGGGATTAAGCCGGGATATCCAAATTATCCTGGATTAATTTAGCTTTGACTTGGTTGCACAAAAGCAGGCTGAATTAAACCCAGCCAAGTAACCATGGAGATTTATTCTTTGCAGCTAGCCTGCTCCAGAGCAGGCTAACAGCCAGGCTAAGATTAATCCTGGAGTCTTGTGTTAAAACAGCTGCCGCTCTGATCCAAAATAAACGTCTTTAACAGTCGTTCCGTTGTCTTCTGAATGTGTTCTGCTTTATTGTTAACATGCATTACTTGTCACTATTGCTGTGACGAGTTTGATTTAAATCCTACTATTGCAGTTTAGATGGTTTGAAATGGTTGATGAATTTGCAACGGGGGTTTCAATTAAGTCAGTGATGAGGGCAATATATAAAGTCCCATTCACCTGTGTTTCTCCCTGCACCATGGCATGTCCATTTCTGAATGAAGTTTTGGATGAAGAAGCGCTGATATTTAGACGTGCTTTCAAACGTGAGAGGGTGTTTCGGACAGATCAGACCCTTTAGCTTTTCCCGACGAGTACCTGCATGAGAGGTATCGATTTACTGGAGATGGAATCCGCTATTGTGTGGCACTGCGTTTTTTTAGAAGCGGCATGTTTTTATATGCCGTGGGACATGCCGAAATTCTAAATAAAGGCACTATTTGCCGTTTTGTCAGAAGTGTGTTTGGCACTGAAATCCTTGGTACACATCTTTATTACCTTCGCTGGACACAGAAGAATGTGCTTCATCAAAGAGATTTCTACAAGATTGCAGGTAACATGAATTACAGATTACAAAAACGTGTTACATTACAACAGTCACAGGATATACTCAGACTATTTTGTGTTACAGCTTTCCCTAATGTCATTGGTGCGCTGGACTGCACACAGATCTGCATTAAACGCCCCTCAGGGGCCCACGAGGGAGATTGTGTCAACAGAAAATCCTTCCACAGTATCAGTGTTCAGGTAAAAATGTAGTTACTGTAAACTAGCCCAAATGTATTCTGTGCATGACGTATACTGAATAGGAAACCATTTCCCAGCGACTATCACAAGGTAGGCCACACACATTTCACTGATAAACACAATTGCGTCAAAGGTTTTACTTGTGTAGTTGTAATGATTACATGTTGGATTCTCAGGTGAATTCTCTGCCGTTCTGCTGGGAGACAAGGGTTATGCATTGGCCTTCTCAAGTCACAATTTCAGTGTCTCCACCACCTGAGGGTCACCCCAGACAGGGCCTGTGACATTACTGTAGCCTGCACAGTCCAACACAATATTGCCTATCTGAGAAAGGAAAGGGGTCCAGCAGTGGCACTGGAGATTGAGTGGGACAATGCAGCTATATTCCCAGATGACATTAATGGCAGGCTGGTCAGAGACCAATACATTATTTCAGATGAGTGATTTCATTGTCTTGTCCTTCTCCAATAAAGGATTGTTTGTGTTACTTCTTAATTAGGCCTAATGTTTTATTTGATATTATAGTAGCTTACTTTGGTTTCATGACCTCAATTTTCCTCTCACCTCACTGAACTAATAACTTTGCATAGTATAGTGTACATTCATCACACAGGGAACACCACAATGCTTCTTAAGCTTTTTATTTTAGTGCTGTCACTTGTCAGTTTGGAGCTTGGGAGAGAGAAAGAAAATCATGATTAATACATTGTTTTACAGATGAGCTAACAGTGGGGATTGAAGTCACTTCTTGTTGTAGTTTCTGGATCTCCAGATCCTGTTTCCTCAGTGTTCTCTTCTTGATTTCTATACCAAGGTCCAGATCCTGGTGAGTCCTTTTACTTACAGCAATCTGTGCATCTGCCAGCTCTATTTGCTTGTTCAGATGTCATGTATACAGACATCTTACAGTTTGTGAATTCTGCAAACCACCCATTGATTAGCACAGCAGGAATTGTACATAATTCAGATTTCCATTAGCCCATACTTACGATGTTGCCAGGCTGGCTGTCAGACTGTACTGTTACATCCTGTTACATACAGATCCTTCCATCACAGGCCTTCCTTGGTTCAAATGAAGGGCCATTTCCTCAGCTGGGGGGGGGGGGGGGGGGGGGGGTGAGTCTGCAGCTAACAAGCATATAAAAAGAAATTAAAACAGTGTACAACTTTTCTAGAAAGTAGATATTTTTAAATCCTTCCGCATTCAGTCGGTCCGCTATTGTATGCCAGGCTTTTTCTCTCAGTTTAATAACAGCCGCTGTATTTCCTTTTCTGCATATTATATGCTTTACCTCCTCATAACTTTCCATAATTAGTTGCTGCTCCTCGGGTGAAAAATATGCCGCACGCGTCTTCTCCATCTCTGAATCAGTGAATCTGTGATCGATACCGTGGTCTATTTCAGAAAGCCGTGGACGTGCACTTATCCCGACTATCTACACCTGGCTTGACATAGCTTCACCTTCTCATCCTGGCTCGGCAAACGTGCAACCGATTAAGCCGCGATGAGCGGATCACGCTAAGTCAAGCTGCGCTTTTTCAGTTATCCTGGATTTCTTCATTCTACTTTTGTGCAACAGGCCCCGGGAGTACTCATGTTTTGAAAATAGGCGCTTTTCCGTGTTTTTCACCTCTCCTTCCTGTTAAAAGACAGACCGTCCTTCTGTCCAATCAGGAGGTTCCGTTCTCTGCTAGATAGGCCCTACCTTTTCCGTTAGAAGTTAATGTCGTTGTGTTTCATGATTTGTTGAAGTGTTTTCGTATTTGCTGTTGTGTTTTCCTATTTGCCGTTGTATTTCATGATTTGTCGTTGTGTTTCATGATTTGTTGTTGTGTTTTATGATTTGTTGTTGTGTTTCATGATTTGTTGTTGTGTTTTATGATTTGCCGTTGTGTTTCATGATTTGTTGTTGTGTTTTATGATTTGTTGTTGTGTTTCATGATTTGTCGTTGTGTTTCATGATTTGTTGAAGTGTTTTCGTATTTGCTGTTGTGTTTCATGATTTGTCGTTGTGTTTCATGATTTGTTGTTGTGTTTCATGATTTGTTGTTGTGTTTCATGATTTGCCATTGTGTTTCATGATTTGTTGTTGTGTTTTATGATTTGTTGTTGTGTTTCATGATTTGTCGTTGTGTTTTATGATTTGTTGTTGTGTTTTATGATTTGTCGTTGTGTTTTATGATTTGTTGTTGTGATTTGCACTTCAGTAGAGGAGTGCTGTTAATCTAGTAGCACACCAATGGGTTTCAGTGTTTCCTTGTCAGTTTTGGATAAAAAATTTGAGAACCATTTAACCAGATAATTTATGTTGTTAGCATGTGGCATCAAGCTATAGGATGGTGCTGGCATCCTGGCACAATCAAGGGCACATACACTTCTCCGGTCCCCCACCTGTTGCCGCGATGAAAGTACTCTAACTGAAAACAGGCCACATGCAAAGCACATGTGAACACTAGAACCGCCAGGCCTTTTTTACTTCCTATAACCATATAATCCTATAAATTTGGCGTCATTAGCATACGAATCGACCCTGTTATCATGGACATTCTCCTCCGCAGCATCAACTAAAAAGTAAAAAAAATAATGAATTACAGAACTTGTCTGTTTTAAATGGTTAATGGATTTGAAAAATACAATAATGTGTTTGCATTGAAGGTCTCATCATACAAAAAAAAAACTACAAAAAAAAGAATACATAGAAAAAGACAAGGTCTGATTTCAATGCCAATGCATAGCTCTAGTCACCTAGATTATTGACATATAATATTTTTCTATAGGTGACAAGAATAAATTGTAGAAAAACGGAGAAGAGCTATTAGAAAAAGACGAGGTCCGAAATGAAGTCTGTTTCATCCTTGCAGGTTTCTCCCGCAGGATGTAGTGGGGCTTTGAGTTGATTTCAACGCCAATGCATAGCTATAATCTCATAGATTACTGGCATAAAATATTTTTCTGTAGGTGACACAAATACGTTATCGAAAAACCAAGAGGAATTAGTAGAAAAAGAGGAGATATGGTTGGAATTTCATTTTGTGAATAATTATTCAGCCAAATACATTTGTACAATATTAATCTTCAATACAATAAGCAACGAAAATTCAAAAAGAGACGATAGGATTTATGTGCGATTTAGTTTATTTCCCTTCTAAAATAATGTTGATTTTCATTTTCGATTTACATTTGATGAATTAGCCTAAAGAATAAGCTGAATCTCCTATTGAGAAATGGTAACCCATGTGATAAGTAGCCTATATCATTTGTATTATGTTTCAGTAATAGCCTAATTAAGTTTTCATTCATATGGGAGTATTGTGCATTTATCCATTGACGTGATGCATTCAGCGAGGGGTGATTAGCGCCTGGGTACCATTTGGGTACCAACGCTGAGTGATGGGGGCTGATGGCAGATTAAGTGAGAAAAACAGTAAAAAAAAAGCAGGCAAATAGTCTCTAAATAGTTTTCTGTTCGTCAGTTTAGTCGGAACGGAACAATGTAACGGAAAAGCCTATTTAGGAAAATTCATGGAAGGAGGAGTGTGTAGCTTTCAAAATGGGAATTCAATTTTGATTACAAACTCAAACGTCAATTGGCATAGGCATTTGGCGGTTCTAGTGTGTAAGGAGTTAATGTTTCAAATAGGATCTGTCGCAATCATTGTGAAAGCTTTCGCCAGTCTATCTAAATTACGTTCAGTATAAGCCTAGAATAACATGTTCCAATTGAAACAGTTATGTGGTTTTCATTACTGTCAGATATGAAACCACATGCTTCCTACCTATAACGCTCAGAGACAGTACAACCTTTGAGCAATAACAAGATGTTCCAGTATGCAATAACAACTAGAGATAACCAAGAGGAAAAGGACATGTGTGTTATGACTACTGAACGCTGTGCTTCTAAATAAAAACGAGTCCACCCATGGAGAAGTGTGAGTTGCTGAGTTGAATCCTACTGTCAGGCTCGTTCCTGGCTCAGTTGAGATCAATGGCTCTCTCCCTTCTGCAGAAGTGACTTCTAAAACGTCTTTCTGACTCTTGGTGTGGTTCTTTCTCATTAGACAAAATAGACTATATAGAAGTTTGGTGAACTGAACCCAACATAGTGTTAAAGAGTTCTCAAAGGGACAGAATTATGGATCCATAACAGACATGGAAACACTGGAACTAATTTGTGTGCTACAGGATTGACAGCCCTCATCTGATGGTTTCTTCTCAGGTGTCCAATCACAGTGTTCCAAGCATTAAACACACAGTCCAATGTGGACAGCTCTATCAAATAGGTGCACAGCAAAATTATTAGTGTACATTTAACTCGGAAAGTGTTAAATGGACACTATTTTTAGTGAACATATGAGTCCCACTGAATTGGTGTTAAAATAATAATTTTACTTTTACTATAATAATACTTTTGGAAATGTTAAATATTGAACACACTTGTAGTGTTACACATTGAACTCTGAATAGTGTTCAAGTCAACTTGATTTTGGTGTTTGCATAGCTCTACCACAGAGTAATAACCAACACTAACAGTGTAAAAACAACTGTTTTACAGTAAATTTGACTCATACAGTGTACATTCAACTAAATTCTGGCACTACTCAAAAGTAAAATATACAGAATTAGTGTATATTCTGCAGCTAATCTATTTTGTTCTAGCATAATTTAACTAGTACGATGTGAGTGTGACATTATTAGGCTTAAATTCAAAGCAAAAACAAGTAGACGACATTAAGTCCTTAGCTGAAAGGTTTATTTCTTTTAATCAGTACGGCATCACTGATTAGCAGCACAATCATCAAACTCTTAGCTTTGACTTCACATACTCTATTTGCCACATAGGAACAGCTAAGAACTAACTTTTAATGTAAAACTCTGGGCCAACTCAGAATTTAAAACTCAGGATTACTGTGAGCTCACAATATATCCATGAAAAAAGTTTCTACATCAGTAGTAAAACATTTTACAACATCCATCCATCCATCCATCATCTTCCGCTTATCCGGGGCCGAGTCGCGGGGGCAGCAGTCTAAGCAGGGATGCCCAGACTTCCCTCTCCCCAGACACTTCCTCCAGCTCTTCCGGGGGGACACTGAGGTGTTCAGATGCCCAAGCCACCTCAGCTGACCCCTCTCGATGTGGAGGAGCAGCGGCTCTACCATTGACCAGTAGATTGACCAGTAAATCGAGAGCTTCGCCTTGCGGCTCAGCTCTTTCTTCACCACGACAGACCGATACATCGACCGCATTACTGCAGAAGCTGCACCAATCCGTCTGTCAATCTCCCGTTCCATCCTTCCCTCACTCGTGAACAAGACCCCTAGATACTTAAACTCCTCCACTTGAGGCAGGAACTCTCCACCAACCTGAAGTGGGCAAGCCACCCTTTTCCGACTGAGGACCATGGCCTCGGATTTGGAGGTACTGATTCTCATCCCCACCGCTTCACACTCGGCTGCAAACCGTCCCAGTGCATGCTGAAGGTCCTGGTTTGAAGGGGCCAACACGAAAACATCATACGCAAAGAGCAGAGACGAAATCGTGTGGTCCCCAAACCTGACACCCTCCGACACCCTCCGGTTCATAATAAAAATTATGAACAGAACCGGCAACAAAGGGCAGCCCTGCCAGAGTCCAACATGCACTGGGAAGAAGTTTGACTTACTGCCGGCAATGCAGACCAAGCTCCTGCTTCGGTCATACAGGGACTTGACGGGCCCTTAGCAAAGGACCCAGGACCCCATATCCCTGAAGCACCCTCCACAGGATGCCGCGAGGGACACAGTCGAATGCCTTCTCCAAATCCACAAAACACATGTGGATTGGTTGGGCAAACTCCCATGAACCCTCCAACACCCTGTAGAGGGTATAGAGCTGGTCCAGTGTTCCACGGCCCGGACGAAAACCACACTGTTCCTCCTGAATCCGAGGTTCTACTATCGGCCGTATTCTCCTCTCCAGAACCCTGGCATAGACTTTCCTGGGGAGGCTGAGAAGTGTGATCCCCCTATAGTTGGAACACACCCTCCGGTCCCCCTTCTTAAAAAGAGGGACCACCACCCCGGTTTGCCATCCCAAAGGCACTGTCCCCGACCGCCACACGATGTTGCACAGGTGTGTCAACCAAGACAGTCCCACAACATCCAGAGACTTGAGGTACTCAGGGCGGATCTCATCCACCCCCGGTGCCTTGCCACCGAGGAGTTTCTTGACCACCTCAGTGACTTCAGCCCGGGTGATGGACGAGTCCACCTCTGAGCCCTCATCCTCTGCTTTCTCAATGGAAGACGTGACAGCGGGATTGAGGAGATCCTTTATAAACATTTTATTAAAACAAACAATCAGATACTATTAAAAACAACTACTGTACCACCACTGCTACCTGAACCTTCTGTTTTTAAAATATATATTTATATTATATATTTATTAGGGGACCAAGTAACGTAGGTACGGTCCCCTATTGTTTTTGTTAGGGGCCCAAGCAACAAAATTGCTGGAACCCTTTTATGTTTGTACGTTTTATTATTTTTATTATTATTATTAGGGGACCAAGAACCGTAGGTACGGTACCCTATTGTTTTGTGCTTGTGGTGATGCCCAGACTTCCCTCTCCCTTGTCACGTCCAATCCCATTGACAACTTAAATTGTTCGTTAGGTCACACCTGCTCCCTTTTACAAGGTGGTAGTATTTCGGATGATTATGAGCTTTCCAAGAGTACACAACACTGTGTATTCAAATCGTAAGTAGGCCTGTTGGATTTGTGGGTAAGTTTAAAATGAAGCTTGTAATGGGGATATTAGCCTATTTGGTATGTTGTTGTAAATTTTGGAAACGTTCATAAATATAATAGACTTAATTTTTGCAATATTTGCTGTCAAAAGTGATCTAATGTGGCCTGTACACTGGAAATGGAAGCTGTTAAACAAGCTATTGGAAAGCTACATTTTTGAAAATGGTATCTTACGAAGGCGGACATTTCACTAGGGACTTTATTGTCGCCTCTTCCAAATTAGGACGACGTGCATCAGCACCTGCAGTAATTTCAGAGTGGCAGGCAACAAAAAAATACTCAAACTCTGACATCTCGCCTCTTTGTTTCATAATCGTTTCTGGTACTGGTACCCAGATAGCAATGAGTCGGCAGACCGGAGGCGGTCCTCCAGAGACAGTAGAAGCGTCAGAATGTCTTAATCGCAAACATGTTTGCCGGCTCACCGGCAGCCGCCTTCCTTCCGCCTTTGTTCTGCGGCCGGCCCATGGGCCAACCGCCGTTCCACCGCCGTTATACAGAAGGCGGACCTTCCGCAGCAAATGCTATTTTCGGGCGATCTTCCGCTTTTATATATATATGTATATATATATTTAATATTTATAGCATACAGTTTATCAAGAATAATGATTGATCAAACCAGACAAATTTCCATTTGGTGTTTTTATTCCACATTTCAAAGTACAGTAACTGTCATTCAAACAAGGTGTCAGATCACTGAAATAAATAACAGGAAGAAAAAAATATACATATAAATACACACTACAGAACATGCAGGTTTCCAATTACATTTTGGTAAAAAACAGCCATACAAGCAAATTATAACACAAACACAATAATTGTTAATATAAAGAGGTCAGCTCCGGGATGAAAATAATTACCAGTAAACATAAGTAATGAGGATATTTGGTACCAAAGAATGTGCAGGATACCAAATAAATCGAGGTATAACATCACATTTTCAAGCCATTTCTAACAATAGGAAATGGTGTGGTAATAATTTAGAGTAAAGCTCTAGAGTAGAATAGACCATTATAATGGCATTGCTGACCTGGTGCACAAGATTTACACCGTGCGGCAATAAGATCTGTGTCTCTTGTATCTGTGATAAACAAAACTTTACATATAACAATAGAATAACAGTTAAGCACTGTGATGGAATGAAAAATGCTGATGTTAAAAACAGAGTAAGTAGAATATTTGGTACCAGGTAATGTGCAATATCAAGTATCAGAGGTATGAAATAGTATTTCCAAGCTATTATTAATAGAATAACAGTTAAGTACACTGATGGAATATCAAGTAACAGGTATGAAATAGGATTTACAAACTATAATAGAATCGTTAAGCACTGACAGAATGAAATAAGCCAACACTAAAGTTAAAAAAAAACACAGTGAACAGGGTGGATTTGGTGAGTGTAGTCTGGCACTTCTGGCTTCTTGATGTTACTGACAGCAGGATAAAGAAAGTGTTCCAGTTCAGTGATGCTCGGGTGTCAGTAGTCAGCCTAGGTTTAAGGGGTCGGCTGTGGGTCCCTCTCAGCTGTGCAGCGCCTTTTTCTGCCTTCACGGTCAGATGCTCCTTTCAGGTAACGCACCTACAGGGGTTCCCAGAATAAAAGAATAAAGTAGTCAGTCCTGGTCCCTCAAATACTAAACTATGACATTTATATCTAGGTCTACTACATGTACAGGTATTAAACTAACAACCACAGGTGTTGTTTGCAAGTTGTACGTCTTCAACATTGTCCCTACTTGCTTCACCTGCTCTTGAAGTGAGTCACTGTCATCCGAAGCTACAAAATGAAAGGCATATGGTAATTCTGAACCTACATTACACACAAAAAAGTTACATTTAAGAAAGAGTGCACATTCTCACCTGCTTCTGCACTGCATTCCCTCAGGGCTTGGTTCTCCTCCCTCAGAGCTTGGTTTTCATTCTGGAGTCTCATCTACATAAAAAAATAAAAAAACAACTACTAAAGGCAATATTTTCAATACTGTTAAAACACTGGACAATAAGACATAGGCCTAGAATATACCTTCATAGCTGAAAACGTTGTGCTGTACACGAGATGCCAAGGGCGTCCAAGGGGCCAATAACAAAGCGATGACTTTCTCCTATTGATAATCATTGATGTAAAAAAATGTTTGAAGTAATTGCATACATTTATTGAATTGGACTTAAATGTAAAACTTAGTTTAGCGCAACGTATTACATACCTCCAGCGTTTTAACCCATATGCTGCCAGGGTAAATTTGCTGCTGGGGGTGTAAAGCTCAGTACTTGACGAGCTGGGGGAACAAACATAAAAGCTTTAATTTCACTGCAGAGATTGCATATTCAGTAATGAAACAATAATTGAACTGTGCAAAGCTAATGGAATGTACAACACACTTCGACACCTTTTATCCAAAAAGTCAAGTGCCCTAATGAAAAACAGATTATGGATAAAAAGATTCCTAATCTTACAGTTTTTTTCAGTCGCTAACAAGCGTTTGTCCAAACAGTAGTCACATTTTCAAAACTCTAAACACAATTAGCACAGCATCGGTCTTTTGTGGCCATACCATTCACACATTTAATGTCGTTTTCACACAATATGCAGTCAGTGAACACATTTCCACAATGCTTACATTTTCTTAACAGACAAGCTATACCTCCCAACAAAATTATGGATTGTTTTTGTAGTATTTACAAATGTTAACACACAACATCCCACAATAGCAAAAACAATATTCCAAACCTTAAATACAGTATAAAAACCTCTGCTTCTGAAATGATATCAGTTCAAAAACAAAATATATCAAAAATATATCTCAGCTGATAATAAACAAACAATTGAATAATTGACACAGCTGATTTATGTTTGGTGAATTGGGCCAACCACAGCTGATTCCAGTCTGGCTTAGACTCAGTGGCAGGGGCTTATTTTTTCTATTACTATAAAAGGAGGACTTTAAGGAGTGATGTTTTTGGAAACAGTAACAGAAAAAGACAAACATTGTAATGTCTGGACAAGGAAGAGGAAGAGCAAGGGGCCCAGGGAGAAGACCAGGTCCAGTGAGAGATGCAGAAGGAGGTGCAGTGAGAGGTGGAGGTGCAGTAAGAGGTGCAGTGAGAGGAGCAGTAAGAGGTGCAGTGAGAGGAGCAGTAAGAGGTGCAGTGAGAGGTGGAGGTGCAGTGAGAGGAGCAGTAAGAGGCGCAGTGAGAGGAGCAGTGAGAGGAGCAGTGAGAGGTGCAGGTGCAGGCCCAAGGAGAGGGCAAGGTAGAGGTGTAAGAATGCGTGGTGGTGGCATTCCAAGGGCTGCAAGAACAGTAGTCAGTGATGAAATTCGTGCCACTATCATTGACCATGTAATCAACCACGGTCTCTCACTAAGAGAGGCTGGTGAAAGAGTCCAACCCAATTTGAGTCGGTCAACGGTTGCCTCCATTATTCGCATCTTTCAACAAACCAACAGGTAAGTATTGCATTTTACATGGTTTGTTTCTATTCTCATTTGACATGTCAATAAGGTCATACAGTAATGCATATGTTGATATTTTTATTTTTCTCTACAGAATGCAACGTCTTCCACCCTCTGGGGGAAGAGGAAAGCTCCTCAATAATGATCAAGAGCTTGCCATTGTAGAAATGGTTGTTGCAAATAATGTGGAGGACCATGAGATATTTGCCAATATAGAAAGCATCAGCCTCACAACCATTACGCGGACATTGTCCAAACACCGAGTGCGGATGAAGCAGCTCTACACTGTTCCCTTTGAAAGGAACAGTGAGAGAGTCAAGGAGCTACGACGACAATATGTCCAGGTATAGTGTATATTCAATTCAATGTCCAGTTATATAACCTTTGCACTTTGCAAGTAGGTTACCTACACAGTAATAGGTTACAGTACAGTATGGTAGACACAGTAATGACATGACTTAAACTTTGTTTCAGAGAGTTATGGAATTGGAAGCCAACCAGGCCCCTCATGAATTCATTTACATCGATGAGGCAGGATTCAATCTGTCCAAAAGGCGTCGACGTGGACGAAATATAATTGGAAAAAGGGCCACAGTTGATGTGCCAGGACAGAGAGGGGCAAACATTACTATGTGTGCAGCAATGGCAAATACAGGATTACTCCTTCACAGATGCCAGGTTGGACCTTATAATACTGAGCGCCTCCTTGCGTTTCTTAATGATCTCCACCAGCGCCTGGTACCAGAGCACGGTCAGGAGGGTGAAAACATGAGGACCTTTGTAATTACCTGGGACAATGTTGCTTTCCATCATTCACAAGCAATAACAGCATGGTTTGAAGTCCACCCAGTACTGGTGAGTCTCTTCCTTCCACCCTATTCACCTTTCCTCAACCCCATAGAGGAGTTCTTTTCTGCATGGAGGTGGAAGGTTTATGACCATCAGCCACATGACCAGATGTCCCTACTTGAAGCCATGGATGCTGGATGCAGGGATATCACAGTTCAAGATTGCCAAGGGTGGATCCGACATACCAAGCGGTTTTATCCCAGGTGCATCGCCTTAGATGATATCAGATGTGATGTTGACGAAAACATGTGGCCTAACCCTGAAGATCGCAGGGATTAGATACATAAATTTTGTGCCATTTTTAGTTCCCCCCCTTTTTATTTGGGCTTTTTGCAGTTTTTTTTGGTCAGAATGCTCTTGTGTTTCATGGATATTTTGTAAATAAACCTTGAAAATAAAATAAACCTTGTCTGTTCTACTGTACCTTCTTTGGTAAACAGTTACTGTAAGAAATAACTGATTTGCTTTTTACTGGAATGCGTTTGAATGTGAACATTACTGTACATGTGCACATACAGTTCCAAACCAATAAATTTAGTGTAAACGGTGGATTGCATGTTACCTGAAACATAAAAATCTATGCAGTTTTTATAATTTTAACAATAGCCAGAATTTTGAAACCTGGTGTACTTCGTTTGACTGCATGTACCTTGTGAAGTGAAAACAAATGTTACTCTTTGACAGAATTATTTCATTTTGAGTCAGATTTCCAGTGTTTTGGTAAAGTTAGTGTGTGTAGAGAAAAACATGTTCTGTTTTGAAATTAAGAGTTAGTATATATTTAACAAAATGTGTTTTTGAGAAGAAAATGAACAATTTGACCAATTGTGTTTTGTAGGTGTGAGTCTGTGTTAAGAGTTTAGAAAAATTATCTAAAGTATGGGCAAGCGCTTGTTAGCGATTGAAAAAAACTGTAAATAGAAGCAAGTTTCCAAGACAAAAAACGTCACAAATAACATCACTTACTTGTACTCAAACTCTTGGCTCTGTGAAGTGGAGTCTGGATTACTGGGGAGTAACCTGGTTCTGAGAAAGAGGGAACAGAAATTTGAAAATCTAACAAAGTGTATAGTTTAGTTACAGGATCACAAACTAAGCATCACAGCAATACATTTTACATACCAGCTCTGAAGTCTACAGATGGCTCAACATTTTCCTGGTTTTCTGGAATCGATGCAACTTCTGTAGCATGTAGTGATTCAAGTGAATGTCCTGTTTGTCCCTCTCAACTCTTTTCAATATTATTTTACTTTTGGCCCAGTAACTAGACATTGTGACTAACAATGCATTTACCATTAAAGCCAAAACGATTGACCAACAGTAGGTCTCTTGGGTGAAGATAATCGGTTATGCTCTGGCCAAGGTATCTGCAAGAAAATGTGAACAAAACCGGATTGTTAACGTTAGGAATATACAGTAGCTATGCTGTGGGGGGAAACAGCCAAAATGTGGAACAGTGAAATTGTTTAAAAATGAAATGTATTCATTGAGTGTTGTGATTCAAGTGAACACAGAATTTTCCTCAAACATATAAAGTACGGCAGTTCAGAGAATTAGAAATCACAATCGCCTTAAATCCAGTACAGTAGCAACACAGCACAAAACTTGCTAGCCACAGTGTATACTGTAACAAAGGCAAAACAGCATGTGCTAGCTAATACTTATTTAGCCACTATAGCTACTGGACTAGCTATAGTGGCTAAATAAGTATTGGCTAGCACATGCTGTTTTGCCTTTGTTACAGGAGAGGGAAACAGTGCCCTACCAACGCTGTTTACAGTAGAGGTGGGCAGCTGTTGACCTCAACTGGGGATGTTGTCGGGTGGTGGAAGGAGTACTTCGAGGATCTCCTCAATCCCGCCGTCACGTCTTCCATTGAGGAAGCAGAGGATGAGGGCTCAGAGGTGGACTCGTCCATCACCCGGGCTGAAGTCACAGAGGTGGTTAAGAAACTCCTCGGTGGCAAGGCACCGGGGGTGGATAAGATCCGCCCTGAGTACCTCAAGTCTCTGGATGTTGTGGGGCTGTCTTGGCTGACACGCCTGTGCAACATCACGTGGCAGTCGGGGACAGTGCATCTGGGATGGCAGACCGGGGTGGTGGTCCCTCTTTTTAAGAAGGGGGACCGGAGGGTGTGTTCCAACTATAGGGGGATCACACTTCTCAGCCTCCCCGGGAAAGTCTATGCCAGGGTTCTGGAGAGGAGAATACAGCCGATAGTAGAACCTCGGATTCAGGAGGAACAGTGTGGTTTTCGTCCAGGCCGTGGAACACTGGACCAGCTCTATACCCTCTACAGGGTGATGGAGGGTTCATGGGAGTTTTCCCAACCAATCCACATGTGTTTTGTGGATTTGGAGAAGGCATTCGACTGTGTCCCTCGCGGCATCCTGTGGAGGGTGCTTCGGGAATATGGGGTCCTGGGTCCTTTGCTAAGGGCTGTCAGGTCCTTGTACGACCGAAGCAGGAGCTTGGTCCGCATTGCCGGCAGTTAGTCAGACTTGTTCCCAGTGCATGTTGGACTCCAGCAGGGCTGCCCTTTGTCAGCGGTTCTGTTCGTAATTTTTATGGACAGAATTTCTAGGCGCAGCCAGGGGCCGGAGGGTGTCAGGTTTGGGGACCACACGATTTCATCTCTGCTCTTTGCGGATGATGTTGTCGTGTTGGCCCCTTCAAGCCAGGACCTTCAGCATGCACTTAGACGGTTTGCAGCCGAGTGTGAAGCGGTGGGGATGAAAATCAGTACCTCCAAATCCGAGGCCATGGTCCTCAGTCGGAAAAGGGTGGCTTGCCCACTTCAGGTTGGTGGAGAGTGCCTGCCTCAAGTGGAGGCGTTTATGTATCTAGGGGTCCTGTTCACGAGTGAGGGAAGGATGGAACGGGAGATTGCCAGACGGATCGGTGCAGCTTCTGCAGTAATGCGGTCGATGTATCGGTCTGTCGTGGTGAAGAAAGAGCTGAGCCGCAAGGCAAAGTTCTCGATTTACCGGTCAATCTACGTTCCTACTCTCACCTATGGTCATCGTTAAATTTCTACATGTACTAGCAACATTGTGTAAACAAGGCGACTTTAGCTAGTTAGGCAAGAACAAAGATGACTACAGATTTAAAATATATAAACTAAAAACAATGTAAACATAATATTATGTTACACAAAAAGGAAACATGTACTTACTTAAACAATGGTATTCGATGACTTTGCTAGCTACTGTTGAAGTATAACACTTCCCCGAGTTGGTTTGATGGATAGGAGAATAACACACAGGAGTCAGGTGAATTATCGTATCGTATATTCCGTTTATTACAAAAGCTTCTGGAGACAGAGAGTCGCCCCACAATGTCCAAAGATCAACAGTCTAAACAGCATTATTTATACTTCAAAAACGCCCAAAAGATAGAGGCTTTAAGCTAGCAAAGCAAGTGTGTCATTGGTCCAATTTATGTCCTATACCTTATATGTGTAAATGCAGCCCCAAGCGTCATCTTTGCCCTTTGTGGTTTTCTGTCTGTCTGTTTTGAACTCAGTTCCAGACTATGTGTGTGTGTCTTTAACCTGTTTCCTGTTTTTGTCAAAGACAGGCTGTCTGCTCTCCTAAGACTTCCTGTTTTCTGTTTTTAGTTTCCACTTATAACATTTCAATTTTAGCTTTGATATAGACACTGCTTTATTGCTCACAACAGTTCAACTTATTCAATCAATACATCTACACTAGCAAACTGCAGGCTGTAGTAACTCGTGATTGAGCGACGAACTGATGCGAATGTGTGTCCAAACCAACATGGCTGGTCGATTTTGAGAGTAGCCTGGTATTGAAAAGCGGCTTGCCGCCAGACGGACGCGGTCCTTTAGACCGAGGCAACCGCCAGAGAAAATGAAGCAGTCAGACAGCCTGCTAATCGCCGGCGGCATCTCGCAAGAAATGGGAGTGACGTATTCGGCGGCAAACGTTTCATCCCTGCCAGAAGGATGCACCTATAGCCGACAGCTTAGGGCCGGCAGCAAAAAGAAAAAAAAAATGCTATCTGGGTATGTGCAGCTAGAGTTCTTTTCAACAGAAGCTGCTTGCACGTGAGTGTTCCTGAATGGAAGCATTATATCGCATAGTAAGGTATGTTAGATTGAGCTAGGATAGCGAGCTATAGTTCCTGTTTCAAACAAGGCTGAAGGCTGATAACGACCAAATATCTTACTACTATTTTGTATGCGTTATTGTAGCTAGCTAATTTACTAATTGCACTACATGAAGTTCGCTAGCTAGTTGATTAGTGCTGTGCTGGAGAGCTACGCTATAGACAACTAACAAAGCTGTTTTAAGACCGGCTATAGATCATTCATCTAGCATCAGTAAAGATTCCATCCATCCATCTTCTTCCGCTTATCCGGGACCGGGTCCTGGAAAATGTATAATAATTTTGGTCATATAACCAATGACAATGAACTGAATAAAATCTAAACAATTTATTTCAAATAGTGCAAGATGCATAAAAAATTAATGCATTATACAGCAACCGTACAAAACAAACATGTGCAAATGAATTGCAATAAAAATTTTACCAAATCAAATAGTGCAAGAAAACGTGTCCAGCAACAGATAGTAAAAGTACAGTATTTGAATTTGAAAGTACAAAATAAACATAATACAATACAAAATAAACAAGGGCTAGAAAGGCAGTAATATACATAAGTATGACCTAGCAGCAATCAATAGTTACTGAATATCAGATACATCAGTGATATAAGCTTATGAATGGTGGCATAACACTACAACTAGTCAGAATTAAGAACATTCACAGAGCTATAAATATATTAAGAGGATAATGCAATCATATTATTTATATATATATATATATAACACTGTACATAGCAGCAGTAAAAGAAATATAAAAAAAAAGTAATAGGCTACAGTAGTGCAGCTTAGCAACAATATTGGTTGTGCTGGAGATGTCATTCATATTCACAGCAGGTCCCTTGTACTGCCGCGACATCTCCCACCTGCACGGTCAGCTGCCCCTTTCTGGTACCTGGGGACCTGGTTCTGGACAGCCTCGTCAGTGGCATCCCGGTTAGAAAGATTCTTCCTTATGGCTCCTGTAATATAGTAATCAGATATTGTACTTAAATGGTCTGACATGATTTTGAGAGTTGCGTGACATTAAAGACAAATGAAATATTTCATGAAGACAACTTGCTAGCGCAACTATAATATTCTTTTTACCTGATTGTAGAGGCAGCTGTGCCCTCGGCTTGACATTCTTTTCAGTCAGACGTTTATCAGAAGCTAAAAAGCACAATGAAATGTCAATAACTTAATAGTGAAATAAACAAAACTGCCATTTACATGTAATTTCAGAAAGGCTGTACAGTATTGCATTTCAGTAAAAGGCTCATGTTCAGACAAATGCAGTTTCATTATGACAAGATGCTAGCGTAACTATAGTCTTGTTTTTACCTGATTGTTGAGCCAGCTGTGCCCTCAGCTCGACCCGCTCTTCAGTCAGCCAGCCACTTGATCTTTTCCAAATGTTCTGAAAGTAAAGACAGACAGTTAATTATTCAGTCCTAAATATCTGGTTATTTTACAATCAGAACTCAAATTGCAGTGTCCACCAAAATGTTAATTTTTACCTTCATGTGCAGAGCTAAAACTTCCCCCTACCTCTGCCTTCTTGCCCTTAAAAATAAACTAAAATTGACAAATAAAATTGGAAGCAACATGCTTTCATAACAAGTTAAGCATCTGGGTTAAGTGAATGAACCCACACTTACCTATGTAGCCATCCTCTACGTGGTGGCGTGGAGTACCTCTCTGGTGCCTTGGAGTACTGTGCTTGCTCCATCCTAAAAATAAACATAAATGTTGATGAACAGGTAAATATGGTGAAACCAAGTAAACATTGCAGCAATTACGAGATCAACATGTAATTCACATACCTGGCGTGGAACTGCTGCCACAGTCTTCCTCCGGGAACAAAACTACAGGAAACGTCATCACCTGAAAGCAATGTTTAGAAAATAAGTTAAAAAAACCAGCAGCATAAGACACACACTGGACAACGCTGTTTTTTTTTGTTTTTTTCAAGCTCAGTTTCTCTAACTCTTTTTCCTGCCAATGGTTTAAAACTTGCTTTAAAACTCGTTCAACAATTTTCGGTCTGATGTTAGAAAAATCCTTGATCTTCGTTTGTTTTCGGGAGTTCATCAAATTGTAGTAAAACAATGTGATAATCCACATGTTGTATTGTCTAATTCAGAGCATATAGCTTATACACTTTGAACAAGAGTTGACGAAAGAACCAAGTCGCTAAATTGAATGTTCTAGTTTGCACGGTACAACAGCGTGGAATCCAAATGGCGTCAAGATGCCCATATGGTCTTGCCTTAAACATGCGCAATTCATTACTATAGCGCCATCTACGGACATGGCGGTGTTTAAACACAGTAAAGAACTGTCCCGCATGAAGCAAAAGTCGAGGCTATAGATGAAGTTGAGCTGGTACCATGTAGTGAAAAATGTCCATTAGTTTGTGAAAATATTATGGTAAGCAATGGCGAGATGTGTTTACTGTACATGTCTACACAAAGTCCTTTACACAAGCAATAGTGTCAAAGTCTATTTTGTTTATAAACTACCAATGTTGACCAAAATTCTGTACACTAAGATTTAACAATATTAAAATTAATCAAATAATCAGTACAAGAATAAAAGGGGTACAATAGCATCTCTGCTGGAAGAAAATGGCAACCCAAGCAGATAAAGCAGACTAAAGCACACGCCCTCTTTTCGGCGGCTAGCCACCAGCGTAACGCAGTCGGGCTGCTGGTGGAAAGCTGCCTGAGATGCAAATTAGCTTATGCAAATTGAGATCAGGAGAAAAGCGGCAAAAGCTGGTGGCCTGCTGGCTGTATGACATTATAGCCGCCGGCGGCCCGCCAGCAGCAAAACGCCGGCGGTGCGCCAGCGATTGCCCACTGGGCCGGTGGGACGGGCCGGAACACCTTCCCAGGAAGGCGTTCCGGAGGCATCCGAAACAGATGCCCAAGCCACCTCAGCTGACCCCTCTCGATGTGGAGGAGCAGCAGCTCTACTCTGAGCTCCTCCCAGGTGACCGAGCTTCTCACCCTATCTCTAAGGGATCGCCCAGCCACCCTGCGGAGAAAGCTCATTTCGGCCGCCTGTATCCGGGATCTTTGTCCTTTCGGTCATGACCCAAAGCTCATGACCATAGGTGAGAGTAGGAACGTAGATTGACCGGTAAATCGAGAGCTTCGCCTTGCGGCTCAGCTCTTTCTTCACCACGACAGACCGATACATCAACCACATTACTGCAGAAGCCTCAACGATCCGTCTGTCAATCTCCCGTTCCTTCCTTCCCTCACTCGTGAACAAGACCCCTAGATACTTAGGAGTAGTTGAAGTATTAGTAAAGATTAAATAATCTAAGAGATTGACGACCGATAATAGGAGAGTTATCAGAGGGTCTTTCAGCTATCTACCATATTCTTTAATATTAAAACATTCTGTCACGCTGTAATGACTTTCTACATGTTTCACTGTCATGGTAATTCAGCCTACATGACTTGGTGCACCATGTCTCAGCAGGATGTTTAGTGTACAATATTAGAATTCCGGAGGTTTACAAAAAATTTTCACCCTCACTTAAAAACACAAAAGTTCCAGCCCTGGATCTAACTAACTAGTTTTAAAATAATTAACTATCTTGGCAATAGTGTTTTCCTTTTTCAGTGTGTATATTTGCTAGGTGAATTCTGAAAGACACTAAGGGACGTTATTCATCCTTAATTCTAAAATGCTTGTTTGGTATTCAAATTATTGTTTTCATTATATTAAACCCAGCTGAAAACTATTTGGTTCATTTATATTAAACTCAACATTGTCTGTTATTGAGTTGTCACAGTATGTAATGCACTGGCATGTGTTAAGGTAGGTATTAGGTTACGAATGGCATAAAGGAATAAAATTAAGGTAAAGATGTGAAGCGTCTATTTCTGAAATTAGACATTCTGATGTACTTATTCTTTTGTTTAGTAGTACATTTGCTTTTTCCACATCTTTCATTCCTCAAAACATTGATTGATTCACTGGCTGGTTTCTACAGTGAGTTTCTTTTTTGCACTTTTTGACCTAATATTGACCAGTTTCTTTTACCCTACATATCATATTGCATAATTTTCATGCTAACTAAATGCTAAAACCCACTAAATGCTGCTTGCAGCTTTAATTGAAGTTGCAAATGTAAAGACAATTGCTTAGTTACAATAACATATACATTCCAAGGGTCTTCAAAGTTTCCTTTTCTCATTACTTGGTCCCCTTAATCGCTGCTTGCATTGCTGCTATATTTTTAAATTGTAATCAATTCGGAGTTCATCTGTATATCAAAAAGGTTGCTTTGCTGGTCCGGTGTGCTCACCATGTACACCCTTTAAAATTGCTGTCTCTGTCCTTGTCCATCTGGACCAGGTGTCTCTGTAAAAGCACTTTGGGACAACTGCTGTTGTAAAAAGGGCTTTATAAATAAATGCAATTGATTGATTCAAACTCAATGCCGAAAATGAAAGAAAACATTTGAAATCATAGGCTGTTCCAATTTGCTTGAATTTCGTCACAGCAACTCATAATGTGACTCAAGAATATGTATGGCCCCCAGGTGCCTATTTTTGCTCCTGGCAATGTCTGGGCATGCTCCTGATGAGACAGTGGAAGGTGTCCTGGGGGATCTCCTCCCAGACCTGAATAAGGACATAAGTGAGCTTCTGGACAGTCTGTGGTGCTACTTGGCGGCATCAGTTGCACCGATACATAACATCCCAGAGGTTCACAATTGGATTCAGGTCTGTGGCACATGAGGGCCAGTCAATGCAATCAATGCCTTCTTGATCAAGGAACTGCCTACACACTCTGGTCACATGAGGACGGGCACCAGGATGAAGTCCACTGCACTAGCATGAGGTTTAACAATGGATCTGTGGATTTCATCCCGGTCATGATAATGGGATGTGTAAAATATGATTTCAGTAAAATTTGAGCAGACAATGGTAAATTATAAAAACTGTAATGCTTACAGGTCAAATTACAGGCCTCTTTCATTGTATCTAAACTGTGACTATGTGGGAACCGACACTGCTTCAAATTACAGCTCTCTTTCCTTGTAACTACACTGTAACTACGTGGGAACGGACACCGCTTCAAATTACAGCCCTCTTTCCTAGTACTTACACAGTAAGTGTTGTTGGTACCGTATAATAACTAGCTAAAGATGATTGTCTTACTAGGTACATGGTACTTGGTAAGTAAGGGTGTAGTTCACAAGGTATAGGAAAGAATAAGCTACAACAGGATGATGGCGTGAAGGTATGTTATGGATTATTCACTGAAAACAAATGATAATTTACCACATTTTCTTTTTATGAGGTGTTATTATGAAATAGACTAGTTTTAATGTGTATTTCCACCACAAGCAAATGGATCTTATTTGTATCTACATTTGGAAACAACAAAACATTTAGGAGATTTGCATAGTGAGCCAGGCACCTTTGGTTTTCCACATTAAAGTATGCCTTCTATTGTTAGAGTTGAATTGTCCTCAACAACAGTAAAATCTGACAAACTCAAATTTTTTAAACCTATCTGTTTCATTTGTCAGCTCCTCGCTTTCAACGTGACAAAATAATAGCTTACATTGGAATGCTTTCGATCCGGCATATTGGAGAAAAAAAAGGTGTGGCCACCTATTATGAGGAGAAGCATTGGGGGGTGTAGGACACCCAACAGATAAGTGCTTTCTGTGGCTTGATTCGTTACACGCATCTATAATCAATTCATACATTTGTGATTGATGGCTTTTGGTTTGGCAAAAACTGACTGCCTAAAGTATGTTGGCAGTGAAAAGTTGCATTTAAAAAAGTCACATTTAAATGGTAAATTCATAAGCACGAATAATAATGATATACTTTCAAAATGTTTCACCTGTCTGTTTACTATGTAGTTTTGGAGTAGTATCGTTCTTTGTTAAAAAGTACACCTAACACCTACATTGTTCCTACATAACTACCCATTACCACTTACATACATTATTTTTACTATGTAGTTACGTGGGAACTACCCTATAAGTAAAGGGCTGTAATTTTAATGGTTCCTTAATAGTGTAACACCCCTGGCCGGGATGCTAAATCAGGAGTCGGAGTCAGAGGTAAAAAACACTTGACAAACTTTCTCTTAGATCTGTATCTAGCTCAAGAAGTATCTCACCTTACGGTTCTCTGTCACAGACAGAAGAGGAGCCACAAGAGAGAGAGATGCCCGCCAAAACCCCACCTTATATAAGCTATGGCCAGAGACCCCTGGACATGCCCCTGCTGTCCCTGAGCCCCCAGAGATGCCATACTCGCTGCGGGATGTCCCATCCGGTAAAACAGCTCCACGTAACTGTAAGGCCCTGCCCCCTAATGAAACATAATTGAACAACTTCGAACAGCACTTTAAATGAACACAGGGTCACCACAATAACTTTAACTTATGATGCTAATGTTGCAAATGGAACATAAGCATGTGGGAACTGAGAAGACCAATTGCTGTAGTTTTGAAAGTGAAATGTTTTCCCATCATTGCATGATACAGGATTTCAGCTACTCAACAGTTTGGGCTCTCACTTGTCGTATTTTTTGTTACATACTGTGTCAGATGTTTTCAATGGGTGAAAGGTCTGGACTGCAGGCAGGCCAATTTAAACCCCAGAATAATTTACTACAGAGTCATGCCGTTGTAAAATGTGCAGAATGTGGATTGGTATTGTTTTGCTGAAATAAGCAAGGCCATCCCTGAAAAAGACGTTGTCTGGATGGCAGCATAATTTTTCTCAAAAAATTTAGAGAACTGCACCTTTTTCTTTCCATTCCAAAAACGTTGAAAAAGAAAGTTTTGAATGAGGAACAGAAGCGTTCAATTAGCATTTTTAATTTTAACCCTTCTGTTCCTCATTCAAAACCTTTTTGACTTTTTTGAAAAGGAAAACAAAATGAGCAATGGTCTCTTAATTTTCCGGAGTTGTATGCTGCTCCAAAACCGGTACTGTTGTGCTCAAAAGTTTGCATACCCTTGGAGTATTGTTGATATATGTACCATTTGTAAAGAAAACATGAGTGAGCAGGCAAAACACAAGACTTTTATTTCTTATGGGATTCAAATTCACCTGTAGGTCATAACAGAATGGCACAATCATATAACAAAACATGGCAACAATGAACTGACCCCTGTTCAAAATCTGCAAGTTTGCACAGTTCTTAATACTGTGTATTGCCCCCTTTTGCATCAATGACAGCATGGAGTCTTTTGTAATAGTTTATGAGGCCTTGAATTCTTGCAGGTGGTATAGCTACCCATTCGTCTCGGCAAAATGCAAAGTCTTTGGTCTTCTTGCATGAACCGCATGTTTGAGATCTCCCCAGAGTTGCTCGATGATATTAAGGACAGGAGACTGTAATGGGCACTCCAGATCCTTAAACCTTTTCTGCTGTAACCACTGAGGGGTCAACTTGGCCTTGTGATTAGGGTCATTGTCGTGCTGGAAAGTCCAAGAGTGTCCCATATAAAGCTTTCGTGCAGAAGAATGCAAATTGTCTGAAATTATTTTCTGATAACATGCTGCATTAATCTTGCCATCAATTTTCACAAGATTCCCTGTGCCTTTAGAGCTCACACACCTCCAAAATTGAGCCACCATCATGCTTCACAAGTGGAATGGTATTCTGGTATTCATTATAGGCGTTGTTGACCCCTCTCCAAACATAGCATTTATGGTTGGGACCATAAAGCTCTATTTTGGTCTTGTCACTCCAAATTACAGCGTGCCAGGTGTTGTCGGGCATATTGTAACCAGGCTTTTTTGTGGCACTAGCCCAGTAAAGGGTTCTTTCTGGCAACTTGACCATGCAGCTCATTTTTGTTAAAGTATCGTCGTATTGTGCTCCTTGAAACAACCACACCGTCTTTTTCCAGAGCAGCCTGTATTTTAATGAAGTTACCTGTGGGTTTTTCTTTCTATCCCGAACAATTCTTCTGGCAGTTTTGGCTGAAATCTTTCTTGGTCTACCTGACCTTGGCTTGGTATCAAGAGATCCCCCAATTTTCCACTTCTTAATAAGTGATTGAACAGTACTGACTGGCATTTGCACGGCTTTGGATATATTTGTATATCCTTTTCCTTCTTTATAAAGTTTCATTACCTTGTTATGCAGGTCTTTTGACAGTTCTTTTTTGTTCCCCATGGCTCAGTATCTAGCCTACTCAATGCATCCATGTGAGAGCTAACAAACTCATTGACTACTTATACAGACACACTAATTGCAATTTAAAAGACCTCAGGTGTGGGAAATTCACCTTTAATTGCCATTTATACCTGTGTGTGTTACCTTGTGTGTCTGTAAGGCCAAACATTCAAGGGTAACTTTTGATCAGGGCCATTTGGGTGATTTATTTTTTCATTGTGATTTGCAAAGGAGCCAAACAGATATGTGATAAGAAATGGCTTCATATGATAACTATCCTTCAATAAAAGTTTTTGGCATGATCAGTTTTATTTTCAAAATCAATACCAAGATTTCACAATTTCTGCCAGGATATGAAAACTTATGAGCACAACGGTATATATTGTATCATATTAGTGGTGCCTTCACAGATTTGCAAGTCATCCATGCCATGTGCACTAATGCACCCCCACACCATCACGGATCCTGGCTTTTGAACTGTGCTGATAACAAGCCGAAAGGTCCCTCTCCTCTTTAGTCTGGAGAATTTGGCGCCCATGATTCCCAAAAATAGTATGACATTTTGATTGGTCAGACCACAGGACAGTTTTCCAGTTCATCTCAGTGCATCCTGAATGAGCTCTGGCCCAGAGAAGGCGGAAGCGGTTCTGAATTTTGTTTATATATGGTTTCTTCTCTGCATAGTAGATACTTAAATTGCATTTGTGGATGCAGCGATGTACTGTGTTCACAGACAATGGTTTCCAGAAGTGTTCCTGAGCCAATGCAGTGTTTTCCACTAGAGAGTCGTGTCTGTTTTTAATGTAATGCCGCCTAAAAGGCCGAAGATCACTGCCATCCAATATTGGTTTTCGGCTTTGCTTACAGGGATTTCTCTGGAATTTAAGTTGTTGCACTATTTGTCTTCCACACAGTGGTGAACCTTTCCCTATCCTCACTTCAGTCAGACCCATCCTCTAGAATCATCTTTGAAAACCCAAAGGTCTATGAGTTTCCAGAAATGTTCAGAGCTGACTTTTGACGACTGGTTACAATCTTTTTATATCCATATTGTCCTATTACTTTTCATCTTTACAAAGATTTTTACTTGTATGAACACTCTCTGAAACAAACCTTTTTATGCAATAACAATGGCAGAAATTGCCAAAGAAAAGGGTTTGTCTTGGTAATAAATGCCTTTCTTTTTCAAGCTGAACATCTTCCTGAACAATATAATGTAGAAAATGAAGATTCTCTGGTTTCTTCTTTGAAAAAAAGATCCCAATATTAAAAACTTTAAAAATGTTTTGTGAATTGGAGAAAAACAAATCAAACAAATAAATAAACACAGGTAATTGAAAGTGCATGAATTTATACATTTTGTGTTCGAAAATAAATTGAAAAAGACCACTTATTCTGCTGTCACTGTAACACCGCGCAATTGAGATGTGTTCACATTATGGGGTATTGGGAGTTGATTAATGAAGAAAACATTTATTTCATCCATTTTAGGATAAGGATGTAATATTGTCAAAAATGTTGGAAAAAGTGAAGGGGTCTGAATACTTTCCGTATGCTCTGATGCTCTGTAAATGGCAAGGTGATCTACACATTCAAGGAAAACATTTAAAGAAAACATGTAAATCTCTACGACTCTGTGTGTAGGTTTAGATGTCTACACCCATGTACAACATTGGGCAGTTTACAAACACTATGTTGTACACACAAAAGTTTGCAGGGCGTAATGTGAACACAAATGAGCTGTATTTCAGGGCATATGACAGAAAATGCTAATTGCTGACACAGGGATAATAATTAATAGCAGCAAATATGGGATCATTTTAAAGCTGCCATGTGAAACCAAAAATCAGTAGTATACTCATTCACAGACTGAATTTAAGAGTGACACAGGGAAAGGCTGAGAAACAAAAAGATGCAAGATTCAGATGCTACATACTTTTGATAAAAAATAAAACCTTAAACTCATACAAAAAAAACAATGGATCAAATAAACAAAGTGGCTAAAAAGCCTTCAATTTATGCTGCTGTGTTCTCTTTGAGAGCTGTTACTTAATGCCTGACATCTGAGTCCATCTTGAGTGGAATGCCCTCCCTACCATTTGAGCTTTCCCCGATAAGACCACTGAGCAACCCCCCAACTGCCAAAAAAGGCCTGACTAAGTGGCAGCAGAATTAAATCCTGGCTAAGAATAAGCTTTGGCTGTGGGAGGATAAGGTTACCTTAACCCATGTGAGGCACCTATAATACTAGATGGGCACTGCAAAGGGATCTACCATCTCTCTGCAGCCCTAAGCTTAGCTCCCCCCGCTGGTGTTGTTTGCCACCATCCTTATACCCCTTTCTGCAATGCTGTGGAACAGACTACTACTTTATTTTTCAACCTATATTTTTTCTCCTTTTTCTGAATGAATTCAAACTGGATTATGTTGGAAAACCAATAAGATGCATTACATTAACTGAATGGGATTTTCATTTTTCATTTACCAGGTCACAATTTTATTAATCCATATTTGATTGTTTGTGCTTTCTAAAGGAATTATTCGAAGATTTTCATAACAATATGCTGGAAGCGTCTCTTGAAGGTATGTCTTTCTAAGCTTTACTCTGCTAGTTAACACTGTAGGGAGCAGAATGATTTCTGTATGACCACATTGCTGTAAGACCCAGAGAAGTGGATAGTATTTTCTTCTCTGGTATCACATTGAGCAAATCTTCTAAAAGCTGATTACAAGAAAACTGCATATTGTTGTGCCACAACTTTGCAGTTCTGCATTACAGGTTAATGAATATTTCTCACATTTTTATGGAAAGAAACATTTTACTCTTGTAACTAAAGTTTATTAAACTGTTTGTTTATACTGTATTCAACTGTATATGCAATATTTATTCATGACTACTAGTGTTATGACTTGCTCATTTATATGTATTTTTTTGTTGTTCATTCAGCTATTATACAGCTCCGGACAAACTTTTTGACCACTGCAGCTTTTTCTTTCCTTTCCAAAAAAGTTGAAAATAAAGGTTTGAGTGAGGAACAGAAGGGTTAAAATTAAGAGACCACTGCAAGTTGAATGCTTCTGTTCCTCACTCAAAACTTTCCTTTCCAACTTTTTTGGAAAAAGGTGCAGTGGTCTCTTAATTCTTTCTGCAGCTGTATATTGCTGATTAGAACGAAGTGAATGAGGGAATACTCTTGAATATGTAATTCTATAAATATAAAAAATTGAAGAGTACAATATGAACTGACAAAATATTGCAATGATGTCACATACATTTTTCTTGTTGTATTGTCATAATATTATTTTGAACAAACTTGGAAATGCCAGAGAAAACACTAAAGCCTATTAGATCAGATTTAGAATAGATTAAACGTTATTGTCATTGAACAGTATGTGTACAGTACAATGAAATGCAGTTGGCACCTAATCAGAAGTGCAAATAGGAGAGGGCAGGAAATGTACAAGTATTAAGTTATAGCCTATTTTCTCAATCCTGAACAAATCCTCTTTTGACACTTTTCGTTTTAATAGTTAATTGGCCATTCGTGAATGACATTCATACAGTTAAACTAACTAAAGGTTCTTTCTAAGTTTATCTCCTCCACAAATAGCATCTATGAACTGTATTTCTTTTGCCACTGGCCGTTTTAACAGATTATTACCCAGTAATAAGCTTACTAGTATCTACTAACTTCCAAAAGAAGTGAATTATCATAAGAATTGAGCAATTGCTAGCCAGACTGAAGATTAACTTTTCTGTGCCAGAAACAGTCACAATATAACCGTATACAGTTTCAGTTAAGGGTTAATATAACGTAACTACTGTATGTTAAGCCAGAAAATGTGTTTGTCTATCCTGACCCAAAACGCATGCACGGATGCATACTTCGAAAATCCACCGGAAACAGTCGCAATATAAGCGTAAACTGTATTATTTCAGGCTTACTATAATGTAGACTCTAACGGTTTTAGCCAGCAAAGTTTTCGTCTATACAGAATAATTCATAATGCGTACATCGCTTCGCTTGCGAGGAGATACGAACTCGGGAGCTATAGTTCAGAAGTCCGTTTCTCTAATCACTACGCTATTTAACAAGAGTTGGTTGGCCCCTCGCTCAGTCAGTCAGTCAGTCCGTAATAATAGTTGTTGGTGGTAGGTATACTGGACTCACTAAATGTTCAGTAGGTTGCTTGCATTCCACTAGTGATGGCCATTCGAGGCTTCATTACCGTTCTTCTAGCAGCAGGATATTATGCTAGCAGTGCTAACTCAGATTTTATTTTTCAAAATAAATGCCATCATTGAACTATATAAGGGAATATAGTTAACAATCTAGTCTGTGCATTTTATGCTTAATGTCCGTTCCAATGTTATTCTTGTCTGTTTTTTTTCACAGACTAGATTAACTACATTTCAATTATGGCTTTTATTGTGATAAAGAAAATCTGAGTACTGCCAGCATAATATCCTGCTGCTAAAATCACTCTAATGAAGCCTTGAATGGCCATCACTACATTCTACTATCCAGTTAGCTAAATAACTCTGTGAGAAAGGTGTTTTTGTTTGGAAGTTTGTTTGGAATAAAACTGTTTGCTTCAGTTACAAATACACATACAGTTGTGCTCAAAAGTTTGCATATCCTTGGAGAGATGGTAATATATGTACCATTTGTAAATGAACTGTGTGAGCAAGTAAAACACGTCTTTTATTTCTTATGGGTTTCACATTTACCTGTAGGTCATAACAGAATGGCACAATCATAAAACAAAACATGGCAACAAAGAAAAAAATGAACTGACCCCTGTTCAAAAGTCTGCATACCCTTAGTTCCTAATACTATGTATTGCCCCATTTACCATCAATGACAGTGTGCAGTCTTTTGTAGTAGTTGTCTATGAGGCCCCGAATTCTTGTAGGTGTTATAGCTGGCCATTTTTCTTGGCTAAATTCCTCCAGATCATGCAAAGTCTTTGGTCGTCTTGCATGAACCATATGCTTGATATCTCCCCAGAGTGGTTCGATGATATTAAGGTCAGAAGACTGTGATGGCCACTCCAGAACTTTCAGCTTTTTTTCTGCTGTAACCACTAGAGGTTCAATTTGGCCTTGTGATTAGGGTTATTGTCGTGCTGGAAAGTCCAAGAGGGTCTCTTGCGCAGTTTTCGTGCAGAAGAACGCAAATTGTCTGCCAGTATTTTCATCTTGCCATCAATTTTCATAGGATTCCATGTGCCTTTAGATTCCCTGTCAGAAGCTGTGAGGCATGTCAAGGTGTTGTCGGGCATATTGTATCCTGGCTTTTTGGTGGCATTGGCGCAGTAAAGTTGTTTTTTTTGGCAACTTGAACATGCAGCAAATTTCTGTTCAAGTATTGTCGTATTGTGCTCCTTGAAACAACCACACTGTCTTTTTCCAGAGCAGCCTGAGGTTACCTGTGGGTTTTTCTTTCTATCCCGAGCAATTCTTCTGGCAGTTTTTGCTGAAATCTTTCTTGGTCTACCTGACCGTGGCTTTGTATAAAGAGATCCCTGAATTTTCCACTTCTTAATAAGTGATTGAACAGGACGTAGCGGTACTGACCAAAAGCCATTAGCCATGTCAATCACAGAAAAAAACGGTGTTCCGGTGATAGTGAGGCAAAAATAGTAGATGTGTATGCCACCTGTGGAGTGAGTTGGGAAATGGTTTAATTTGTGTTCCTGTAGTCTACAGTCACACATCATGCACCTGTTGTTTTTTTCACCGGCCAGGTGATGGGGTATTGTTTTGTGCAAGATAATGCTTCACCTGTCAGGCATACAGGGTCCATATCCAATTTACCACGCTTGTTCTTTTTGGTGGTCCATATAGGATGGTCTTTCAAGTTTGTTGTTTTCACCTTGCTGAATCTCCATGTCACCTTTCCTTCCTTGACGTTCATTGTGGAGTCCAGGTTCATGATAACACTGAGGCCTAAGAGAGGCTGATCAAACGGACCAACCCATATCTCAGCATCAATCGTCATTTGACCAATATAAAATGATAATGGTTCAGTTTGTAGCATGTCTGTTCCCCCTCACACACATGTAGCTCTAATCTTCTTTCCGTTGTACACAGGATGTATGTGTTTTGCATATAATGTGACCATCACAGTAATTTCAGCTCCTGTGTCCACTAAAAAATAAATTGGGTAGTTGTTTACTTGCATGTTCACATATATCCCATCAGTTTTCATGTGTACTCCACTAGAGATGGGCTGTAAGAGGGGGTCTGTTAGTTTCCCTCCACTGCTTCCAGCAACCTTTGTTTTTGCTCAGGAGAGAGTTCCTTGAATTTTTGCTTTAGCATTGTCTTATTAGGATCGTTGTCCTTTTCCAAGTACCTTGGTTTCTGTTTGAACCTGTTTTGGCCCTTTTGTTCTTCTTATAGCAATCCTTCTCCTTGTGGCCAGGGATTCCACAGTAATAGCACGCCTCTTGTATCTTACTTGATTGGTTTTGAATTACTTTAGATGTGTTTCCGACCTGCACCAGCCTGATGACAGGTGGCTTAGTGACATTCTGTTGATTCATGTCTCTATCCAGTCGTGCTAGAGCATAAGCTGTTTCTCCATATGTAGCTTTATCCTAGTGTTTAGTAGTAGTTACAAATGTTTTTCTCAAATCTTCATGTATGGATTGCATCAGTTGATGAAGAATAGCGCAATTTCTTTGTCAGTGAGCCCATCATCATCCTCTATTCCAGGTAAACCACTGTGTGCAGGGGCGCAGATAGCATTTTTTATCTGGGGGGGACCAAGCTGTCAGCAATTGATTTAAACTAAATTCGTTATTTTGCGTAATTTGGGCTTTAACTAGTGCTCAAGTAGTTACTTTGCGTATTTTGGGCTAATGATTTGCACTAAAAAGCTGTCTTTATCTACTGTGGCTGCCCTCCTGCAGATCCTCACTTGACTGACTTGGGCCTGCTTTACTGTCATCAGAAATTGCCTGCAGGCCAGGAGGACAACATTTTAAATCTTATAATTTCAGTTAACCCTCTATACCTCTATAGAATTTCAAAACATTTTCCTGAGAATTAATGGCTAAAACTACTATTTAAAATGTCTAAGAATAACTCAAAATGTTAAATGTAAGTGTTAATTACAAGTTTGTTGCAATTTATAGATTAGAAATATCTTTCAAATGATGTATGACATTAAGAAATGTTTTTCATCATATTTAATTTAATTTAAGAATCTATATCCTCCGTTTCTCCGTATAATAAAAAAAAAAAACATGATTTCCTGCTATAAGAGGATGTCAAAAGTTTATGTAGGCCTTTATTTGTTGTTTGCATAAACTTTGCACCACACAAATGTACTTGTTATAATTATTTTTATAGTGGCTTACACGACAGTGAACATACTTCAGTCAATTTATACAGTACAATGGGTTAAATGATAAGATTAAACATTATTTCCTGACGCCAATAAATTGTTTGATTTATCCAACCATTCTTTTTGTGTTCATTCATTATTTGCCTCTGTCCACTCACCTAAATGCATAGTTATAGTCTCCACATTTTGCTGTGTTTGCTAAGTGCAAAAGCCTCCTTGCCATTATTGTCAGACTAGCTATTCCCCTTAACAAATCTAATCTGCCACATCTGGGAAAGTCAACAGGCACAGGATACTTACATTGTTTGGTTTTTGAAAAAACAAGGTGATTGTTTTTTGTCTCTTCATTGCCTTTATGTGGCATTTATACAGTCGATTCAGATCAGAAAATCACAGACTCAGCTCAGTCATAGATGGTATATGATCACTATGGTAACCGGTTACCGCTCCTACAGGCACGATTGAGGCACCTACCAGCTCCTCATAGGACCCCGGCGACGCGTCACTCAGGAGTCGTAGCACACATACACAGAGAGTGAGTGTAAACACTGGTTAGTCCTCTGTTTTACAGATTTCTTTCACCTTTCGTAGCGATACTGAGGGCGGGGGACGGATCAGGTCTCTATGAATCTGGGGGGGTCATGTCCCCCCCGTCCCTAGGGCCATCTGCGCGCCTGACTGTGTGTAATCACAACAGCCCTAAATAATTCTTAAAATCTAAGAATGATTCCATTGGCTTCTGAACACATCTGGTTATCTCTCCCCAATTTGTTGTGATATTTGTCAAATCTTTGACATACGCCTGTACAGCCTTCCATCCACTTCTATTATTGATCGTGCTCACCTAACAACCTTATCATGTTAGAGAATGGATTCTTGATTTGTCAAAACAAATCCAAGGAGTTGCACTCCATCCATGGGATGCACATTTTAGATGGTCTTGTAGCATTTCATAGTATCCCATGTCTTCATTCCCACCTCACAGGGATGTTTTAAATGTTTAGACCATTCATTAAGTTGTTTTGGTTCAGCAGGGTTATGATAGGTCATTAAAACCTTCTTTCCCCCTTTGTCTGGTCTCACTAACTTGGACTTCAGAGGTCTGAAATGTATTTCATCATCATTAGAATCAGCATCTGAGTCTAAAGAGTCCCAACCCGGGGGTCACTCCATGTTGGGTCCCAGATGCGTTGGCTGCTGTGATGACAATTTCATCGATCAGAACTCTTAAAGGAGGAAGTACAGAGACAAAATTCTCTTTTTTAAACATTTGCAAATAGAGAGACGCGTCAAACGCTTAAAAACATAATAATTCGAGGAATCTCTAACTTAATACATGAACAGTTCGTATATATAGAGGTAAAAGGGGTTTGGTAAGTTGCTGGCCATCTGTCTTGTCACAAAAGTTTTACCTAAAGGGAGGGCTGTCCCCCCAACTTATCCTTCCTGCCATAATGTTTAATGTTGTGTTTACCAAAAGGGGCCAACTGACCTTACTTCCCCCCAAGGACCACATTCCTAAGAAACAAAGGTCTGGCACCCTTCTTGGTCTAGGCAGGAGAACATGGTCAAAGTACCTAATAATCTTTTGATACTATACAGACGTGTGTCACAATCAAAGTAAAGATTTACATACCAGCCAATAGAAAGACAGACATTTCCCAAATGTACCTTAGTTCAAAATTTCCATAACACTGCTTTTTTCATTTCAGCTTTTGGGTACAATGAGGAGGGTGTAATCTTAACTGATGGAGGAGCCACAGTGTCCACTTTCCCTCCCTTCAGCTAGTTCAGCTTCTTTTTCTGCTTCTGTTCAGCCAACGCTCTAACATTCTTTCTCCTTCACAGCTTTCTCATGGCTATCTTTTAGAAATGTATCATTCCTTTTCCTAATTTCTGATAACACAATCAACAACCAGTGTGTTTTTTGTAATCCATCAGAAATTATCGGAATTTTCCCCTATGTTTTCTGTTTATCAGACAGATTGCATAAATTATCTTTTTCAGAAACAATGGCATATTTTAGACAGTCATCTAATTTGATGCTCTTTTTAGTCATCAGCTAATGATTTTGCCATTTCGTCCATTGCATCCCATTTTTGTTGATGGTTTTTCAATTAAAGACATTGTTTTCTTTACTTCACCTCACTTGTACAAGATTATTATTACAATTACTTTACACGTGTCGACTTGCTATCCAAATAACAAGGACTCCTAGATGAAGCTTTGCACTAAAGAGTGGCCTATATTAGGACTTTTATCATTTACCACTAAGTCTAGTAAGCACTTCCCATCACTACAGGGAATATTTCACCTTACAAATAGTGTTGGATACATATCACTCAATTGCATGTACTATCACAACATATAACCTAAGTATTGGTTCTTTATAGGGTGTAGATTTCCTCATCCACTGCCAGACGATGAGGAAACCAACTCCCAAATGGGTGTGCACTGTCAGCAATCTTCTCCTCTTGATTAACGATGGATATTGATTAATTGGATCTCAGAACAAAACCCATCCAAGTCACAGTACCAACTGTTGGCTTCTGGCTCTTTTGCAGAATAATAATGGACCCAAGTAAGGGGGAGAAGCATTCCTTGTTGTTTCCATCGCTCTCTTTTTGGTCATTCCAAATGTCTTTCTGCTTCTCCAAATAATATAATTGCCAGGTTAGAAAACCACGAAAGACGGATGACAGCACCAGTTGCCTCATTTGTAGACATTGTTTACATTGATGGCAGCTAGTTATGTATAATCAGACATGCATTTTCTAAAACAGTATTTACATCATATTGACACAATCACATGATCCTTATCTCATAAATTAGATATGCATAATGTTAGAAGAAAGATTTACTAGCAAGCCAGCACTGAAACAAAAAGTTAATTATCTCCCATTTTGGCTAGGTTTTTAGCTTGCAGCTATGGTATCAAATTGGTTAACTTTAGTGTATTTTCTTGCTCAAACTGGTGAAGAAATTAGATTTTTACAACAACCGGTTGCTGTGCACAACATTTTTGTTCATCAATAGAGAAATAGCCACATGTTCATTCAGAAACTGGGTAAGTGGGTAGTTACTAGAGCAGACCAAATAGCTTCTGTGAAGCTAATTTAGCAAACATCAAACTGGTACTCATTCAGCATCGAAAATCAACTTTAAAAAAAACAATTTAATCTATCAAATGACACTTTTAGTAGTCAGCAATTATACATCTCTTAACTCAAATGATTGACTCTGTTTGCTAATCAAATCTGCCAAAGTAAGACTCCAGATCGAATCTTCTGACTGTGGTCAAAAATCGACTCATGAAAATTGGGATTTTGCTCTGTCACATTTAGAGGCTGAATAAAAAAGGTTCCCGCTGATAATGCACTAACCAATTATATCAATTAGCTTATTTTGAATAGTATTTATGGCAGCTTTCAGATAAAAAAGGTGTGATTGGACAGCAGAGATATTAAGAGTAATACCAACGGAATTAGGATTCCGAAATTAGAGTGTTGGTTAACCGGTGTTGAAGTCAACACTTCCCCGAGTTGGTTTGTTGGAAAGGAGAATAAAACATCAGGAGTCAGGTCAATTATCGTATCGTATATCCATTTATTACAGAAGCTTCCGGAGACAAGTGTCGCCGCAAAATGTCCAAAGATCAACAGTCATACAGCTTTATTTATACTTCAAATACGCCCAAAAGATAGAGGCGTTAAGTTAGCAAAGCAAGTGTGTCATTGGTCCAATTTATGTTCTATACCTTATATGTGTAATTGCAGTACAAGCGTCATCTTTGCCCTTTGTGGTTTCTGTCTGGTGTCTATTCTTAATTCAGCTCTGTTCCAGACTATGTGTGTGTGTCTTTAACCTGTTTCCTGTTTTTGTCAAAGACAGGCTGTCTGCTCTCTTAAACTTCCTGTTCTCTACTTGTAACCTTTCAATTTTAGCTTTGATATAGACACTGCTTTATTGCTCACAACAGTTCAACTTATTCAATCAATACATCTACACCGGTTTGGGAGGAGTAGCATTCTAAAGAATAATAATAATAACTAGATTTGACCATTAAAAGTATAATTACTTGGGTTTGCTTTGACGCTTTCAAACTAAGTATCCGCCAATACATTGTTAAGGCAAAGTTAGATAAATCATACATTTTCAATGTCTGAAAAGCCTTTGAAAGCTGATATTAATGTTTTTGAAAAGTAGCAAGAAATCCTGTTTCTATGGTTACTACGGTCACCGTATCTCGAGATTGTTGAAATACTTGTTCATATTTCTTCTGTTTTTTAAATAGCTGAGAAGTAGAGGAATATATGAAATATTCATGCTTTTTGTCGATCTTTGTGGGAAAGTGATTTAAACAGCTGCTTTTTGGGAAGATATCAAAAAAAAAAAAAATGTGTTATGGGTACTACAGTTCCAGTATATCAGGTTTGGTAAGAGAGATTTAAAAAAAAAATTTTATTCAAATAGCTGAGATGGTGAGGAATATAAGAAATTCTTGAATGTCTTCTTGGGAAAGTGAGATAAACGGGAGATGTTTGGAAAATATTGCTAAAAAACGCATTGCTATGGTTACTGCAGTTGCAGTAGCTCGAGTTTGGGAAGAGATATTTTCATGTTTTTGAATAGGTTTCACCTGATTTGAATAGGTGAGATGTATAAGTACATTTACGTATATGCATGTTGGTGTTTCCGGTTCAGAAAGTACTTTCCATTGGAGCTGTTTTTGAAATGCAGTAAAAAAATAAAATTGTCATGAGTGACGCAACAATCACTGCTCAGACTGCGCTTTTGTTTACTCGCATTTAGCTCAAACAGTGTTTATATATTTTACTTTGTTTCCTTATTGCAATTGTTTGAAGAGCTAAACTATGACATTAACGAGGTAGCAAGCGTTCAAATCTTGACAAGAAGGGTTACTTGCGTACCAACAGGCAGCCAGCACTAGCAGTCATATTTTTCTTAAATAAACATAATACACACTAACACACACAAAAAAATGATATTAGCGACTGGAACATCTTACCATATCTTGGGAGAGCTGACAACTTGTCAAAATCATTGTGTAAAGACGTTCTAGAAGTTACGTCACCTGTTTGTGGACACTGCTATGACATTAATTAGTTTGTTTTTGTTTTTGTCATAGCTTTTTGTTTTGTTTTTGTTTTTGTCACGTGTTAACTATGACAGGTCTTCTGTCTGTAGCTCAAACGGTCCAAAAGATACCGCCTAATAGTGATTAATGCTATTTACACTCATTAGCATACATAAAATCAATATGTGTTTCATCATATGAAGTAGGGATAGCATAAAAGTGTAAAACAAACCATTACCTTATTATGCTAACCCTAACCCATTTCATAATTTGAAATGGGGATAGCTAAACTGGTGAAACAAATTTGGTTTCTTGTCTGTAGCTCAAAAGGTTTAAAAGATACAGCCTAATAGTTAATGAATGCTAATTAGTTTATGTAAAATCAACAAATGTTTCCCTATTTGAAGTAGGGATAGTCTAATCCAGGAATCACCAACCTGTCGATCGTGGTCGACAAGTCGATCTTGGAAGCATTTTAAGTCGATCGCGAAGAGTTTTCAAAATCTGAGAAAAAGAAAAAATATATATTTGTATTCATTATTATTTATTAATTTAAAATGCACCATGTGTGAGCTTATTGTGTGCAGTAAATGGTGTCTAGGGGAGGGAGAGGCTGTCCCATCAAATAGCCTATAGTTTACATATGAAGAGCTCTCTCTATGTTTTCGGTTCTGATGGAGTGGTGACGCGTTCATGTCTCAAAGAACCAGCAAAAGTAATGATTATGAATATGTAAAATATTTCAATGAGACGTTTTAATTGTTTATTAATAAACAAATGTTTTTTTTGTGTCGGCTGCAAAGATGAAGTTGATGATACTGACCCGCGAACTTCGCAGAACGAGCCAGAGAGAAATGCACATATAATATGGATTAATAACTAATTTTCATACAAAAAATGTATTAGAATTAAGATACAATTAATACAAAACTAAATTTGTTTTAAAGAAAGGCTTTGTGCTTTCTGTTTTTCACATTGAATATACAGTATGTGTGTGGGGAGAGAATCTCATCTGAGCCCCCAGATTGAGGGAGTATTGCTTTGAAATCTGTTGGCTAAATTGTTAAAAAGAGGTCTTTATGTTGTTGAAAAAGGGAAAGAGAATCAGTGCTGTACATTATTGTTTTAGGCCTGTAATTGATTGTTTATTGAGGTAATGACTAATGATTAGTAGTAGGTCTGTAATTTTTGTGAACATATTTTTGAAGAATTAAAGGATGACTGTTGTCATTATATTTTGTATGCTAGTTGCACTTACCTGAGTATTTCAATTTTTAAGTGTTTGAAATATGTTTTAAAAGGGAAAGTGAAACATTATTGGCTTAGGCCTGTAATTAACTGATTGTTGTGTTTATATATGAGTAATAAGCCTGTGGAAATACTTAATGTTATATTACTGTTGAAAATGTTTAATTATAGTTGACAGTTTGTATTGTTATATACTATTTGTATAATAAATATTTTCCTAGTGACTTACAGGCAACAAAGAATGCCAAACTACATTGTGGCATTCTTGTGGTAGATCTTGGTTTACATTTGTGGTAGATCTTGGTAGATCTTGGTTTACATTTGGACTTGGGATGTGATCTTAGGCTTGAAACGGTTGGTGACCACTGGTCTAATCTGTTGATACAATGTGGGTTTCATGTCTGTAGCACAAACAGTTCAAAAGATACTGCCTAATATTGTTAATGAATGCTAGTTATGCTAATTAACATAAGTAAAATTAAAGTGGGGATAGCTAAACTGATGAAACAAAGTTGGTTTTGTGTCTGTAGCTTGAACAGTTGAAAAGATACAGCCTAATAGTTAATTAACCCTAATTATGCGAATTAGCAATAACAGTTTCATAATTTGAAGTTGGGATGTCTTAAACATGTCAAGCAAAGTGGTTTCATGCCTGTAGCACAAACAATTCAAAAGATACAGCATCATTCTTAATTAAAACAAATTATGCTAATTAGCATCTGTAAAATCAAGAAACGTTTCATCATATTAGGTGCGGATAACCTAAACTTGTGAAACCTGTACCTGTGATACAGCCCAATAGTTAAATACATCTAATTACACTAATTAGCATACGTAAAGATAAATACCAGTAGTTTATGTGTAAAATCAATAAACGTTTCATCATATAAAGTTGGGATAGACCTAACTGGTGAAACACAGTTTGTAGCTCAAACGGTTCAAAAGATTAGATTAGATTCAACTTTATGCTGTTTGCGTCTAACCAGAAGTGTAAATAGAGGAGTGCAGAAAAATGTACATGCATTATGTATATGCATATACAAGTAGAGTGTATAGATGTGCAATTAATGCAAATGCATTACATATGGCAGTGGAACATTTTCAAATTTCCTGAAAATGCATCACACTGCCTCCGCCTGCTTGCCTCTTTCCCATTGGGCATCTCCAGGTAAGTGACGCACACTCACCCGGCCATCCACGTAATGTAAAAGGAAACATGAACAATTGAGAGCATTCTGACAAACTGTGCCAGCTGACCGAAAGGCCCTGCAACGGGACCTGTGTGCAAAACTTCGTCAAAATAGCCTCAATCGTTTGTCCTCTGTTTGTGCTGGTTTGTGCCGTAAACATTTTAGTTTGTGCTGCTATAATTTTATGGATATTAAATAATATTTTATAGGTCATTCTGAGGTCACTCACCCCCCCAACATCCTCCAAAATCAACGAATATAGTCTTGTTTGTTTGGGCTTCCTTTGTGCCGGTATGTGCTGTTAAAATTTTCGTTTGTGCTGATGCAGCGTTTTATATATTAGACATTTAATTTTAGGTGTCACCAGCCCCACAACCAGCTCCTCAAAATAGGCTCAATCATTTATGCTCCGTTTGTGCCGCTGAAAGGTTTGTTTAAAGCACAAACGAAAATATTAAATGCACAAACGAAGCACAAAAAAAGAGACTATTTTGACCGATACCCTATAACTAAATGTCTAATATTTAAAACACTGAAGCAGCCCAAACAAAACTTAGAATTGCACAAACCAGCTATATTTTTATGGGTGAATTTGGGGGGCTGAGTGACCTCAGAGTTATCTATAAAATATTTAGGAGTATTATCTAAAAAATGACAGCAGCACAACTGGAGCAGAAGCGATTAAAGATATTTTACCTGTGTAAAGATGGTCCCCGATCCAGCGCAAAACTACTTCAAAATAGGCTTAATCGTTCGTGCTGGTTTGTGCTGTAAAAATTTTTGTGCTGCTATCATTTTTTAGATATTAAATAATATTTCATAGGTCAAATTCATTCAAAATAGGCTCAATCTTTTGTGCTTCTTTTTGTTTAGTGGAAAGAGAGTAAAGCCAGTGGTGACACCTAAAATGTTATGTCTAATATAAAATGCTGCATCAGCAGAAACAAAACTTTGAACGGCACAAACCAGCACAAACGAAGCACAAACGAATTAGCCTATTTTAATTCAATTTGGAGCATGTTGGGTGGCTGAGTGACGTCATCAATAAATAAATGTCTAATATATAAAATACCAAAGCAGCACAAACAAACATTTTAATGGCACAAACCGGCACAAATGAAGTACAAACAAACAAGACTATTTTGTGGATTTCAGCGGATGTTGGGGGGCTGAGTGACTATTCTTTAATATCTATAAAATTATAGCAGCACAAATGAAAATGTTAATGGCACAAACCAGTACAAACGGAGCACGACTGATTGAGCCTATTTTGCTAAAGTGTTGCATTGGGTGGGGGACCATGCAGGTCCCTGCAAAGGGAGGTGAAAATGTTAGTTAATGGGAATGTAACTGGTTATATGAGTGGAGCAGAGCCCCTTAGAGGGGCTTTAGCTCCTAGTGGTTTACCCTAGCCGCGGCCGTACTGAAAACTCATCATGCAAGATGCGACAGCTAATCAGGGCACCCCTGCCCCTATATAGGACCCGTGAGCCCAGAGAACACCCTCCTGAGTTTATTCAGCATAACTCGTGGGACAGCAGGGCAACAGGTCTAGGGGGGCTCCGCTCCTCTCATATAATGGGAGTTACATTCCCGGTAACTAACTTATATGCCGTGTAGCTCCGCCCCCTTGAGGGGCTTTAGCTCCTAGTGGTTCACGTCGGAGCGAACGAGCCAAGGAAGTACTCGATGCCGGACCAACCAGCATGACTTGCAGGGTTCAGTTAAGAAACCGTCCCCGATAACTGACGAAGTCAGAGAAGGAATGATCGAATGCGTTGATGACGAAAATACTCCCCCAGGGCAGACCTATTAACACATAGGCCACCCCAGGAAAAGAAAGGATGTTGAACTCAAGTGAAAGGGAAATGTATCTGTTCCACATAAAGCACAACAATAACTCACGCTCCACACATGCCTGAGAATACAGACACAAAAAAAGAAGGCGGTGCTAGAGACGAAGGCCTGTAAGTCGATAACTGTACAAAAGACGGGTTAGGTCTCAGCGTAGCACAGAGATTGCTCACTCGCTTAGCAGAGCACAAAGGCAGTCTTAAGGGAGAGCAACTTAAGAGAACACTGCTGTAAGGGCTCGAATGGGGGTTCACAGAGAGTGTCCAGCACATTAGCAATGTCCCATTGCGGAGCGTCCAGCCTGGCCACCGGGCACAGACGGCGCATACCCAAAAGGAAATGGCGGAGGAGAGGTTGGCTGAAAGCAAAACCCTCATGGAACACAGAGATAGCCGACGCGTATCCATGGATAGTCGAGGGGGACCTATCCACATCAAAGAGATACTGCAGAAATGACAGGATCTCCTCCACAGGGCAACATGAAGGGTCAGATGACCTCCGCGCGCCCCACATCGCAAACATTCCAGCGAGTGGAATACATTTTGGACGTAGATGCTGCCCTGGCAACCTGGATAGTGCAGACTACCGCAGCAGAAAGGCCTCTGTCCCGTTCAGGAGCCAGACCATGAGGGTCCCTGACAGCGACGGCGGGTGTAGAATCGAGCCCTCCGCTTGGGAGAGTGCATCCTGCCTGGACGGAACCGCCCACAGGTGTGTAGAGAAGTCAGCCGGCAACTGAATCATCTCCGGATACCAGATGGCCGTGGGACGATCGGGTGCCACCAAAATGACCCGAAGCCCCTCCGAAAGGAGACCCTGAGGCCAGGGGTGGTCCTCGTACAGGTCCACCCCGATGTCCAAATGGAGGCACCACTTGTCGTAATGAAGGCCACCCCGAGGCATTAGGTCCACGCCCACATTCAGACGGCCCAGAATGTGAGTCGCCGCTAGGGAGCAAAGGTGGGCATGCGCCCATAGCCAAAAATTAGTCACCAACCAGTGGAGAGCAAGAGACCTGATCCCCCCCGGTGATTGATGTAAACAAACTTGGCCTGATTGTCTGAGCGAATCAAGACATTGCAGCCCCTGACCGGGTTTGAGATGTGCATCAGCACCAGTAAGGCTACACGCCTCCGACAGCCTGACCCTGACACACACCGCCCCATCCGTGGAGAGAGGCGTCTGTGAAAACCTGAACACACTCTGACACCCTGCTCCAATATTCCAGGTCATCTCACAGGTGTGCTGGCAGAGACATGATCCGGTTCTGATGGTGCACTGGGTCGACCTGTTGGCGAGCGAACCAGGTCTACAGGCTACGCATGTGCAATAGGCACAGATGGTCAACTGTGTGCACTGCCACCATCATGCCCAACAGGGACATGATGGCCTGAACGGAACGTCTGCAGGGCTGATGACACAGGTTGAGGGCAGGGAGCAGATCGAGAGCCTGCGTGTCTGAAATGCGCGCTCTCATTGTGCATGTGTCCATGATCAGACCCATGTAAGAAACCTGCTGGGCTGGTCACGGAATGCTCTTTTTCCAATTCATAGCGAGTCCTAACTGCGTGAGAAGGGACACCACTCGGAAGGTGTGTATCTTGGCTAGCTCCAGGGACAAGGCTGGAATCAGGAGATCATCTAGATAAGCGAAATTCGTGATGCCCTCCCTGCATAGGGGCTCTAGCACCGTCTCCAAGAATTTGGAAAAGGTGCACGGAGCCAGAGCATAGCCGAATGGGATCCTCATATAATAAGCATCCTTGAGGTCTATGCTCGAACTGAAATCTCCCAGACATCCAACAGGCAAGTAAGTAGCGGTGAGCATACGGAGTCAAGTTCAAATTAAGTTTAAATTAAATTAGATAACCCAGTCTGATATTTCGATCGAGCCAGGCTGACATAGTACAGTGCTAACGCCACTCCCAATAATGCTCTGAGAGAGGAAGAGCATGCAGTTGAGGGGCGTTTGAATTCCCTCTCTGCCCCTACCGCCGCCAAGCTTGACCGGTGTGGAAGAAAAACAGCCCAAGGAGGGTAGAGAGAGAAAGGGATGAGAAGAAAGAGCAGGGCAGGGAGGTGAACTTGAGTTCACATAACATAAGCCAAGAGCACGAACAATTAGACCATGCTGCTGTACAACAGGCACAGTCCTCTCCCTCATAGGAATTGAAAGTTGCACCCTGAGTGGGAACACGATGCTAGGGGGACACCGAGCAGCGCCAGCAGAGATCAAGGGCTCAGTGGGAACAAGTAGCAAGACGGGAGCAAGAGCCGACAACGTTACCTGGCGTTTGAACCTGTCATAGCGAGCAGATTGAGAACCGACTACAGTTATATATGTAACCTCCTGTGAAATTTCAGGATGGGAAAGAGAGGAGCCCGGGCATTTGCATATGCGAACGTTTCAAGGCGGGAAAGAGAGGAGCCCTTCATTTGCATATGTGGACGTTTCGCTGAAGGCGAATGGCCGAACTCCTAGAGGAAATACATTCGGGACTGGCCAGCAGTGGAATGAGAGACATCTCTGAACCCGCTAGCTGGCGCTTAAGTCTATGGGAGGTGGCGGGTAGAGAGGATAGAGCAGTTATACCTATAACTCACTTAGAAAACTCACTACCCTGAACATTGCTAACATAGCTCTTACCATTACACGGGAAAGGGAAGGGAATAGCGCGTGCACAAGCCAAATCATTAGAAAACCTGTAGGATGCAGAGTGAAAGTGAGGGAGAAGCCGAGGAGCAGACATAGAGACAGAGAGAGCGCTCGCTGAGTCTCTAATAGCCACAGATGGAGGCAAACTAGGGCATGCAAAAGGTACAAGTGGTTTAACAGCCTCAGCCTGCACAAAAGCACAACTTACACCAATGCACCGTTTAACTTTTGTATTGAAAAGTTCGGCGAGTCCGACACCGTCAGACTCGCCGAATAACGGTGCGTTGAGGAAGGGTGCGCGATCAGAAGACAGCCAAAGGTGCCAATGTCCGACCATGGAAGTAGCCACTGATTGTCCGGTGCAAACTCTGTGCCTGGTTGAGGTGGAGAATAGCCTTAAGATATCCAGCTACCTCCCCGATGGGGTAGGTGAACGGTCTAAAATACGGGAGGTCAACGAGGTGAGCATTGTTGTTCGCCGCGGCCAGAGCCTGTGATCCCATCATGTAAGTCTTGCTAAATAGCTGCCCCCTGTAGCGGCCCTTGGTAAATGGCAAGGCAGGCTACTTCCTGCGCAACAGCATGCGGTGGCAAAAATATTCTTCATAACGACACGTCGAACTAAAGAATGGCGACGACAAAATGTTCAGGCTGAAGAGCAATAAGTAATCAGTAACACAGCAAAGCTGAATAAAAAGGGAGGGCGTTCTCTGGGCGCACGGGTCTTGTATAGAGGCAGGTGTGCCCTGATCGGCTGTCGCATCTTTGATAATGAGTTTTCAGTATGGCCTTTAACACGGCAAGGGTAAACCACTAGAAGCTAAAGCCACTCTAGGGGGCGGAGCTCCACAACATAAAACCGCCTAGCACAACAGTGGTGCCCAGCTTCCTGCAATCGCAGACCTATATTGGAAGCGGTGTCTGCGCAGGGCACTTTGGGTTCATCAGGAAACCTTTACACTCATGCCACCAACCGTTTGCCCTCCTTCCATCAGGCAGGTGGTACATGTCTCTTCAGTCCCGCACCAGCAGGCTCAGGAACTGCTTCTTCCCATCTTCTGTAACCCTGCTGAACACTGTGACCCAGAGAACTCTATGAACTCTGTGACCCATCACTTACCATACGACCTTGTGGTACTACTCCCTTGTACTACTCAGACTCTGCCTTGCTTTGCCTATGGACAATAATGGAAGTTTTCACTTGTTAAGGGTACATGTCTACCTCAGGAAGCTCACCGCTGCTATCCCTGCATTTCAGTTGCGTATACACCATTCAATTTACATCTTTGCACATTTAGAATTGCCGTTGTGGCTGCATTTTTTTTTTTTTACAGTTGTTACACATGCATGTCTACCTTAGGACCTCATTACTGCTATCTCTGCACCTCGGGTGCACATGCTCCCTTTATACATCACTCTTTCATTTTTAAATTGCCATTTTTACCCATGCAGCTATTATCCCAGTAATAACATAAACTATACATAATACTTGTAAAATTGATTAAACTGTGTAATACCCTCAATACATGTTCATATCATTTGATAAACAGAGATCAATAAAAAAAAAATTATGAAAGAATTCCTTATTTTTACTTCATAAATGGTTTTGGACATCAGAATTGCACATCACATCATTGGGCCAATTACAATAGCAGATTCTGTGGTTGTCAATTAATTAATACATTTTCACATTCATTAGAAAAATTACCCATCCTAACATTACAGAACCATTTATTTTTATATTTTATACTGAGTATTGAAATGATATGCAAATAATGTATGAACAGTCAGAATGGCCATTGTAGTAATAAAATTCAGGCAGTGTGTGTGTTAATGTCTCAGGCTATAGGTGTGGAAATGATTCCTGCTCTAAAGAATCCCTGAACATGTGCTTGTGTTATGGTATTCTGAATGTGTCATTACAGTTTTTCTCAATTGCTTAAACTGTTAAAATAACTTGCTTAAACTGGTTAATGTACCAGAATAACCAATGCCATTTATGTCATTTCCAAAAACACACACCTTTCCCATAACTGTAAACACTATTCACCTGTTTCCACATGTTTCAATATACAAAACTCTTTCTGCAAAACCTTACACAAAAGTCAGGGTTCGACATAAGGAATGACCCGATGGCCTGGGACCAGTAAAAAAGTATGTTGGGGAAGTTGATTGGCTAATCGCTGGCCCGTGGCAGTGGCTCTGTCTAGATCAGAAGTCAGCATCCTCAGCATACGGCAGACCACAGAGTGGCACGAAGCGCGTGAAACAAATGTTAGCTAACATTTCACAATCTTCACTTCAGCCACAAACGTTAGTAAAAAAAAGGAGTATGAGGCTAATATAAGAAAATGGGGTTTCCTGTTGTCATGGAAAACACAGTCCACCTGGGTGGAGAAAGGCGATGCTGGTATGTATTGCTTAGTTTGCTTGCAATTCCCAGCCAAGGCCGACCGAGGGGAACCAGGACCCATTTTTCAAGGGGACCCAGAACTATAGAAAATAGGAAAATAGCACGAACGGTTCAACAGTAATTTTCAGTCAGTTATCCTAATGATGTAAATTAGCAATTATACACAATTGTTTATAAACATGTAATATAATTCTTATTTAGGATAGCCACAAACCTCTAAAGTTGTTATTATAGGTTAATTGGCCCTAAAGCATGAACATTTTGAATTGAAACCTCTGTATTATTTAGCCTCTCATTGAAACACATGTTAATTTATGCAAGCTTTGAATGTTTATAATTACAAAAGTAAACATAGTATCAAAACTCTGAATACAAGCAACTCAAGTTGGACACTTTTTTCCCATTGAAATACATCGGTGGCTCATTTAAATATTGATAAAGTATAAAAAGTATAATAGCTATCAAAAAGTTCTGTTCAAGCAACAAGTTTGAGCACACTTCTTACCTAATAATAAGTATGGGAGAAACCTGTAGTTTGCTTGACTTTGGCAAGCACACCTAATATCTAGATTTGAGCTTTACAAGTACAGTTACAGCGGATTACTTTCATGCTTTCAAAGTAATTTAGGCTGGTACATTGGTACAGCGAAGTCTGATTAATCATATGTTTTTAAAAGATGAAAATTCTTTGAAGGCTGATATCCATGTTTGAGTAAAAGTAGCAAAAAATCATGTTGGCATGGCTACTCCAGTCGCAATGTTTTCTTATTTGAATCGGTGAGAAGTACAGGTACATCTAAGTACATCCATGTCTGTGTATCTGTTTTGGAAAGTATATCCTGTTGGAGTTATTTTTTGAAAAAAAATCCTGTTGATATGGTTACTTCAGTATCTTGAGTTTGGTTAAAGGTATTTTTGTGGGTGTTTTTCAGATTTACATAGCTGAGAAGTAGAGGAATATTTGAAGTAGTCATACTGTTTGTCCTATCTTGCTGGGAAGGTAGGTAAAATGACTGTGGTTAGGGAAATATTGCTTAATGTGTTGCTATGGTTACTGCAGTTGCAATATCTCGAGGCTGGTTGGAGATATTTTTGATTTAAATAGCTGACAAGGTGCTGATTCAACAAGGTGCTGAAAGCATTCTTTAGAAATGTTGGCCCATATTGATAGGATAGCATCTTCCAGTTGATGGAGATTTGTAGGATGCACATCCAGGGCACGAAGCTCCCGTTCCACCACATCCCAAAGATGCTCTATTGGGTTGTTATAGTTACTGTGGTTGCAATATCTCGATTTTGGTAAAAGTAATTTTTGTATTTGTTTCTGATTTACCTATCCGGGTATGTAGGAAAATATAGGAAATACTTTTACTTTTTGTTAATCTATTGAACTTGATAGCTTATAAACTGTAGGAGAAGATGCATCTAGAATTTTTGACTTTTTTACCATTCAAGTCTATGGACACATTTATCCCATTGAAATACATTGGTGGATCATTTAAATATTGATATAGTTTAAAAAGTATAACGGCTATCCAAAAAATCTGCTTAAGCAACCTGAGTTCGAGCATGTGGGACTTTTAGGAGTTTTGTGTTTATAGCTTTTACCTTTTAGGCTGTAGAGCTGGAAGAATAATAATAAGTAGTATTGCCTTTGGCAACCACTCCTAATAATAAGTATGTCATAAAACTAACCTGGGGTGTGCTCCTGTACCAACTTTTTTGAAACCTGTTGCTGGAATCAAATTCAAAGTGAGCATATATTATTTCAAGAAAGAATAACATTTCTCAGTTTCAACATTTGATATGTTGTATTTGTACTATTTTCTATTGAATATATGGTTTAAATTATTTGCACATGAATGCATTCCGTTTTTCTTTACATTTTGCACAGCCCTCCAACTTCTTTGGACATAGGGTTATAAAAGTAAAACCATGAGCATGTGTGCCAAATAGAGTCACACTGAGTAACACAAATCTAAATATGTCGTTATTTGTGCTTTTTGGTACTTTGTTGTGGCCACTCTGAATGTACTTGCATGTTATACATTGAAGCTCTTCTGAAACCAATACAATGCTAGAATGGATACAGTGTAGACATGGTTATTGTTGTAGATGGAAACATCTGATTCGTTTTTTTTATCTACATAGGCGTGCGGAGGCCTATTATAAGTCCTGTGTTCCAATGGCATGTTGTGTTTGCTAATCCACATTTATCATTTTAAAAGTCTAATTGGTCATTTGAAAACCCTTTTTCAATTATGTTAGCATAGCTGAAAACCGTTGTGCTGATTAAAGGAGCAATAAAACTAGCATTCAGACTTGAGTATCTGGAGCATCAGCAATTGTAGGTTCGATTACAGGCTCAAAATGTCCAGAAACAAATAACTCTCTTTTGAAACTGGACAATCTATTCTTGTTCTATTCTAAAGAAATGAAGGCTATTCCATGTATGAAATTACCAAGAAACTGAAGATCTCGTACAACAATGTACTACTCTCTTTCATGGAAAGAAATTACATTTCTAACTGACCCCAAACCTTTGCAAAGTTGTGTATGCATGAAGCAAAATCCTGGCCGGTTCAGGGACCGCCCACTGCCACCAGCACCTGCCTTCTCTTGGCGTTGCGGTTCAAGACACTATGGTTGTAACCAGCAAAAATAAAACGTACGAAAACATGGAGTTACCACCACCAGTTGCCTGTTTTGGTGTTAAAGCCCTTTAATATGCATTACTGACAGCGATTTCAAACTGTTTCATCTTTTAGGTGCAGCTGCTGTAGCTGATCGGCTCAATGGGAATGTGGTACCTCCTTCACACCACCTTAAATCCCAAGGGTTTGGAATACTCAAGAAATTGAGCATTTCTGTAGAGTTTGTGGTGACCATCAGCCTACTCTTTGCTTGGATTTCTACAGGATTTATGATGTTTGATATCATAGGATATAAGGGGGCCCCTGGTAAGTATATTTGTAATTTTTTCAAGTCTTAATGTGATAAGGTTAAGTACAAAATTATGTGAATTTTTATTTGATAGTTTTTTAATCCAGTATTCCTGAACAGTAAGAAACACAGTGAAAACCTTTTGATTACGTTCTCTAAATCTCAAATTAAGATGGATGTGTCCTTATTGACAGCAGTTTTGAATATGGTTTGATACCACTAGCTTTTGTGAGACTAGTTACAGATATTTACTATCCCCATAGTGGAAATAAAGTATATGCATTATAAGCACAACATTGCCCTAGTAATGTGTGCATGTTGTAAAGTGCAGTTAGCAGAAAAAAAATACTACACCAAAAATGCATATAATCGGTTTCATGTCAAAGAGAAGCCAATATCAATGTTATTTTTAGAAAGTAGCGATATCTGAACATGCAAAAAATGGCATGGTTGTATAATACAATATGTTTGTGTGCATTTGGCCACTTACTAACATAACATTTAATTGACAACCAACATAACATTTCATTGACATCCAAAAGAAATGCAGCAAGGTTTCAGTGGCATATACATTTTTAGGTTATACAATTCGTGAACATTTTAATGGTTGGATTTTGGTGTTGGTTATGTAAAAAACTATAAACAAGATGTCATAAAGTAATAAACAAAAAACGCTTTAAATTACGTTTCAAAGAGCTTACTGCCTATGCTCAGATTCTGAAGAGTTGAATGTTGCGGTGCTCAACACTAAACTTTCTTTTCAAAATGAATGTGTCTAATAAATTGTTAAACAGAAACAAGCTGTTAGACGTAACTGTAAATAAACATACTATATATTGAACATACATTGGTAGACCATGCAAACTCACAGAGCAGGGCCGCCAAGTACTGAAGTGCATGTAAAAATCTCTGTTGCATCACTCACCACAGAGTTCCAAACTGCCTCTGGAAGCAACATCAGCACAATAACTGTGCGTTGGGAGCTTCACAAAATGTGTTTCCATGGGTGAGCAGCAGTATGCAAGCCTCACATCAACTTGCGCAATGCCAAGCGTTGATTGGAGTGGTGCCACTGGACTCTGGAGCAGTGGAAACGTGTTCTCTGGATTGATTAATAATGCTTCAGTATCTGGCAGTCTGATGGACAAAACTGGATGTGGCGGATGCCAGTAGAACGCTACCTACTGGAGTGCCTACTGTAAAGATTTGTGGAGGAGGGATAATGGTCTGGGGCTGTGTTTCAGGGTTTTGGCTAGGCCCCTATGTTTAGGGCCCTATAATTTCCATGTTGTGGAGAACACGGACGGAATTATTGAAAGAATTATAAATGTTTTCGCTTTATTGTCATATTTGTTTTAATATAAAAAATACATAATTATAATATTGTCGTAATAGTACAAAAGGTGCAGTGTATCTAAAAGAACATCAGGCTCTGCCAGCTGTGAATGTAGAGCGATAACGTCCTGCACCCCATGTCCGGAGTATCAAACTAATGACAGTGAGGTCTGAGATACGTAACTGGCTGTGTCTGTGCACACACACATCAAGGTGTCACCTTGATATAAAAAAGGTCATTAGAGAATAATTTAGTTTCGGCAGCAACAATAAGACCTCTGTGGTGAAACGTTACATACATTCGGCAGGAATAACGACTTCCAATGGTTATTGTTCCTTAAAAATAAAGGTCTGCGGTGAAGTGTGTATTCAGTACATTTTTGAAAGAAAAACTATATGGGGAAAAATATAAACGAGACAAAAAAATAAAAATAATAATAGTTTACATAAGGTAAAGAATATTATAAGGTGGAGCAAATTGACAAATTGTAAGAGCTTCAGTAAGTTAATGTAGAGAACATTAAATGTAAAAAAAACATTATTTTAATGTTATTTTAATGTATTATTGTTGTTAATCTACTTGTTGTCATTACATTTGGAGAGAGATTGTGTTAAAAATCCAACCACATTATGTTGTTACTCCCCACCGTAATGTACAAGTAATCCTTTTGTTGCGGAAAAAACTATTCAGTCCCGCAGTGAATGTATTGTACGAAATACTCAGGAGAGTTTGAAAAGTTTGAAAATGAGAGCTTGTTCCACCTACAAAAATGTCATGTAATTTAAGTAAGTTTACTCATTGCACTTACTAAAATAAACTTCAGAATGTCCTTCTTTTATTTATTTTTTGTTGTTTGTGTATAAAACTAAAAAATAAAATGGAAAAAAAAGATTTTTTGAAAAGAACTAAACGAAATTGGCCAAAATATTATACAGATTTTATGGGGCCCTTTCAGTTCCAGTGAAGAGTCAAATTAACACTACAGGATACAAAGACATTTTAGACAATTGCACCCAATTTTGTGGCAAGAGTTTGGGGAAGGTCCTTTCCTGTTCCAGCATGACTGTACCCCTGCGCAAAAAGCTTGGTCCATGATCTCTTAAAACGGATGCTTGATTCTTATTCTATTATCAACACATGTTAACTTTTAAGAGTTAACATGAGTTGATAATAAAATAAGAATTATATAATAATAATTAACTGGATCCTCATATAGTATTATAATTTTTTCATACACAGTGTATTAAACAAATGTGTTGATTGTCTTTGACTACACTGCGTGCCTAATTATTAGGCAAATCGTATTCCTCAAGATTTATTTTATTGTTGAACAAATACAATGCTATCAATCAGTCCAAAATATAATTGAACATCAAATCTAAATGTTCCATCCATCCATTCCTCTTCTTCCGCTTATGCGGGGCCGGGTCGTGGGGGCAGCAGTCTAAGCAGAGATGCCCAGACTTCCCTCTCCTTAGACACTTCCTCTAGCTCTTCCGGGGGAGACATAGTCCCTCCAGCGTGTCCTAGGTCTTCCCCGGGGTCTCCTCCCAGTGGGACGGGCCCGGAACACCTTCCCGGGAAGGCGTCCAGGAGGCATCCGGAACAGATGCCCAAGCCACCTCAGCTGACCCCTCTCGATGTGGAGGAGCAGCGCCTCTACTCTGAGCTCCTCCCGGGTGACCGAGCTTCTCACCCTATCTCTAAGGGATCGCCCAGCCACCCTGTGGAGAAAGCTCATTTCGGCCGCCTGTATCCGGGATCTTGTCCTTTCGGTCATGACCCAAAGCTCATGACCATAGGTGAGAGTAGGAACGTAGATTGACCGGTAAATCGAGAGCTTCGCCTTGCGGCTCAGCTCTTTCTTCACCACGACAGACCGATACATCGACCGCATTACTGCAGAAGCTGCACCGATCCGTCTGTCAATCTCCCGTTCCATCCTTCCCTCACTCGTGAACAAGACCCCTAGATAATTAAACTCCTCCACTTGAGGCAGGAACTCTCCACCAACCTGAAGTGGGCAAGCCACCCTTTTCCGAATGAGGACCATGGCCTCAGATTTGGAGGTACTGATTTTCATTCCAATCGGCTGCAAACCGTCCCAGTGCATGCTGAATGTCCTGGATGTTTGAAGGGGCCAACACAACAACATCATCCGCAAAGAGCAGAGACAAAATCATGTGGTCCTCAAACCTGACACCCTCCGGGCCCTGGCTGCGCCTATAAATTCGTGCCATAAAAATTACGAACAGAACCGGCGACAAAGGGCCATTCAAATCTAAATGTTTAATGAAGGAAAAGTGAATTTTGATCTTTCTCAGGGGAATACATGTGTGCAGAATTATTAGGCTACGATTGGTATACATAATTATTAGGCAACTATTTAAAAAAACAAAAAAATTCCCGACTCACATGTTTATTCTCAATTTTTAAAGAAAGTGTAACAAATAAGTAACAACAAATTACAACGGATTAAAATGTTGGTCCTTGTGACCAATATAACCCCCCATCTTTTCAATACCTTCCATGAGCCTTCCATCCATGGAGTCTGTCAGTTTCTTGATCGGTTCACGATCAACTTTCACTGAAGCAGCAACCACAGCCTCCCAAATGCTGTTCAAAGAGGTGTATTGTCATCTCTGACCGTAAATCTCATGTTTGAGAAGGGCCCACAAATTCTCAATAGGATTTAAGTCAGGTAAGGAAGGGGGCCAGATCATTATTCAGTCATCTTTGTGGCCCTTGCTGGCTAGCCAAGCAGTGGAGTACTTGGATGCATGTGATGGAGCATTGTCCTGCATGAAGATCATGGCCTTCTTGAAGAAAGTATCTTCCAGAAACTGGCAGTAGGTTTGGAAGTTGAGTTTCAGTCCATCTTCAACCCGAAAAGGTCCAGCTACCTCATCCTTAATGATAGCAGCCCATACCAGTTCCCCTCCTCCACCTGGCTGGCGCCAGACTGAAGTGATGCCATGTGTCCATTAGTGATCCAGCCACGGGTCCATTTATCTGGTCCATCAAGAGTCACTCTCATTTAATCTGTCCATAAAAGCTTTGAAAAATGTGTCTTCAGGTATATATCTTTGCCCAGTCTATACAGTACGTTTCAAATCTTATTCAGTGGTGGTCGTGTTTCAGCCTTCTTGACCGTGGCTATGTCTCTAAGCACCTGACATGTTGTACTTCTGGACACTCCAAGTAGGATGCAGTTCTGGAATATGATGGCACTGGAGGATAATGGGTTCCTGGTAGCTTCACGTTTAATTCTTCTGAAGTTTTTTGCAGTTAATTTGCGTCTTTCTTCTCCATGCGTTTTTTGCATCCCAATTGACTATTCGCAATAAAACCTTTGATTGTCCAATGTTCACGCCTCAATAATTTAGCTATTTCAAGAGTGTTTCATCCGTCTGAAAAGCATTTTAAAATGTTTGACTTTTCAGTGTCAGTTAAATCTCTTTTTTGGCCCATTTTACCTGAGGTCATGAAGCTGCCTAATAATTATGCACGCCTTGATATAAGGTGTTATTCACTGTTTCCACATCCTCCTTCATGACAAATACATAGTACCTGAAAATGATTCAATCCAATGAGCATTCAGGATTATATGGTTTAGAAAATGTGCATAGAAATAATGATACGATCAGAATACTCACTTGCCTAATAATTGTGCATGCAGTGTACTACGCTACCTGCAGCCCAATATTCCACCCATATGATATCGTCATGATATATATACATTAATTTGAATATTTTTTTAGTCAATATATGGTATTATTTTGGCCCATTTCCAAAAGGAGAAATAACATTGTTCCAGGTAACGACCATGAAATAACATAGAAACAGCATGGGAACTACACATTAATAATTAACATGTTAATTAATATAGGCAAAAGAACACAGGCACTGCACACAGGAAGATTGGGAAAAAAGGCCAGCATCCCAGAGTCGCCTATTCACCATTGACATTGAGACTGGTGTTTTGCGGGTACTATTTAATGAAGCTGCCAGTTGAGGACCTGTGAGGCGTCTGATTCTCAAACTAGACACTAATGCTCAGTTGTGTGCAGGGGCCTCCCACTCCTCTTTCTATTCTGGTTAGAGACAGTTTGTGCTGTTATGTGAAGGGAATAATACACATCATTGTACAAGATCTTTACACTGAGGGAATATTTTCTATTTATCCTCTGCTGATTTTGTACATTTGCCCACTGACAAAGAAATGATCAGTCTATAATTTTAATGGTAGGTTTATTTAAACAGTGAGAGACAGAATAACAACAAAAAAATCCAGAAAAACCCATGTCAAAAATGTTATGAAATGATTTGCATTTTAATGAGTGAAATTATTCGACCCCTCTGTAAAACATGACTTAGTACTTGGTGGCAAAACCCTTGTTGGCAATCACAGATGTCAGACATTTCTTGTAGTTGGCCACCCGGTTTGCAGACATCCCACTCCTCTTTGCAGATCTTCTCCAAGTCATTAAGGTTTTGAGGCTGACGTTTGGCAACTCGAACCTTCAGCTCCCTCTACAGATTTTCTAAGGGATTAAGGTCTAGAGACTGGCTAGTCCACTTAATGTGCTTCTTCTTGAGCCACTCCTTTGTTGCCTTGGCCGTGTGTTTTGGGTCATTGTCATGCTGGAATACCCTTCCATGACCCATTTTCAATGTCCTGGGTGAGGGAAAGGGGTTTCTCACCCAAGATTTGATGGTATATGGCCCCGTCCATCATCCCTTTGATGCGGTGAAGTTGTCCTGTCCCCTTAGCAGAAAAACACCCCTAAAGCATAATGTTTCCACCTTGGTGTTCTTGGGGTCCAAGGCAGCATTCCTCCTCCAAACAAGGTGGGTTGAGTTGATACCAAAGAGCTTGATTTTCGTCTCATCTGACCACAACACTTTCACCCAGTTCTCCTGTGAATCATTCAGATGTTCATTGGCAAACTTCAGACGGGCCTGTACATGTGCTTTCTTGAGCAGGGGGACCTTGCGGGCGCTGCAGGATTTCAGTCCTTCACGGCGTAATGTGTTACCAATTGTTTTCTTAGTGACTTTGGTTCCAGCTGCCTTGATAAAAATTGACAAGATCCTTGTGATGGTAATTCCATCGATCAGAATTTTCTAAGGAGTACGTACAGAGACAAAATTCTCTTGGCACAATTAATAGTTTATTTGCAAATAGAGAGACACGTCAAAAGCTTACAGGATAATCATCTGAGGAATCTCTAAAGCATTTGGAAATACATTCGATACTTAAAGAGGAATGGGTGGGGATTAGAATCTGCATGGTCATACCACAAAAACAACACGTTCCTTATCCATCGTACCCCTTGTTGTGTATCTTCCTCTATCCTGTCCTAAGACTCATTGTTCTGCATCTATCCCCATCCGGCTAAATATTTACGTTTACCGCAGCACCTCATACTTCCTTTACCACAGAACAACCGACATTCCTTTTCTTATCTAAACATGGGGACTCAATACATTAATCAATAAAAAGACATCAGTTCAAGACATTTCCATAACATCCTCCCGTGTAGTTCTGGGCTGATTCCTCACCGTTCTCATGATCTTTGCAACTCCACAAGGTGAAATCTTGCATGGAGCCCTAGACCGAGGGAGATCGACAGTTCTTTTGTGTTTCTTACATTTTGCGAATAATCACACCAACTGTTGTCACATGTCTCACCAAGCTGATGGCAATGGTCTTGTAGTCCATTCCAGCCTTGTCTACAATCTTGTCCCTGACATCCTTGGACAGCTCTTTGGTCTTGGCCATGGTGGAGAGTTTGGAATCTGATTATTTGAACTCACATTAAAATTATAGACTCATAATTTCTTTGTCAGTGGACAAACGTACGAAATCAGCAGGGGATCAAAAAAATAAATCCCCTCACTGGAGTTTCTTGGCAAGTTATAGACTGATGAAGTATAGACTGATGAGTTTCAGAAGAAAGTTATTGTTTTCTGGCCATTTTGAGCCTGTAATCAAACCCACATTTGCTGATGCTTAAGGTACTTAACTAGTCAAACGAACACCAGTTTTACTGCTTCTTTAATCAGCACAACAGTTTTCAGCTGTGCTTGACCAATGGCTGTGTCCATGGGTGTGCCAGTGTTTGATTACCTTTTTCTGTACACAGCTCTGGAAAAAAATTAAGAGACCACTGGACCTTTTTCTGTCCTTTCCCAAAAAGTTGAAAAGGAAAGTTTTGAGTGAGGAACTGCACCTGTTTGAACTCGTTACCTGTATAAAAGACACCTCAATCAAACAGACTCCAACCTCTCCACAATGGCCAATACCAGAGAGCTGTGTAAGGACATCAGGGATAAAATTGTAGATTTGCACAAGGCTGGGATGGGCTACAGGACAATAGGCAAGCAGCTTGGTGAGAGGGCCACAATTGTGGGTGCAATTATTAGAAAATGGAAGAAGTTCAAGATGATGGTCAAGCTCCCTCGGTCTGGGGCTCCATGCAAGATCTCACCTCGTGGGGCATCAATGATCATGAGGAAGGTGAGGGATCAGCCCAGAACTACACGGCAGGACCTGGTCAATGACCTGAAGAGAGCTGGGACCACAATCTCAAAGAAAACCATTAGTAACACACTACGCCGTCATGGATTAAAATCCTGCAGCGCACGCAAGGTCCCCCTGCTTAAGCCAGCGCATGTCCAGGCTTGTCTGAAGTTTGCCAATGACCATCTGGATGATCCAGAGGAGGAATAGGACAAGGTCATGTGGTCTGATGAGACAAAAATTTAGCCTTTTGGTCTATACTCCACTCGTAGTGTTTGGAGGAAGAAGAAGTTCCGGTCTGGAGAGTGGCCTAGCCAGTCTCCAGACCTGAACCCAATAGAAAATCTTTGGAGAGAGCTGAAAGTCCCTATTGCCCAGCAACAGCCCCGAAACCTGAAGGATCTGGAGAAGGTTGGTTTGGAGGAGTGGGCCAAAATCCCTGCTGCAGTGTGTGCAAACCTGGTCAAGAACTACAGGAAACGTATGATCTTTGTAATTGCAAACAAAGGTTTCTGTACTAAATATTAAGTTCTGCTTTTCTGATGTATCAAATACTTATGTCATGCAATAAAATGCTAATTAATTATTTAAAAATAATTCAGTGTGATTTTCTGGATTTTTGTTTTAGATTCTGTCACTCACAGTTGAAGAGTACCTATGATAAAAATTACAGACTTCTACATGCTTTGTAAATAGGAAAACCTGCAAAGGAACCCTTTCGAAAACCATTGTCTGTGAACACTGTACATTGCGGCATTCAGTAATGCAAGTCAGAACTCTACCATGCAAAGAAGAAACCATACATAAAGAACATCCAGCGCCTTCTCTTGGACAAAGCTCATTTTAAGATGGACTGAGCCGTAGTGGAAAACTGTCCTGTGGTCTGACAAATAAAAATTTGAGATTATTTTCAAGAATCATAGACACATCGTCCTCCGGGCTAAAGAGAAGAGGGAACACCCGGCTGTTTATCAATGCTAATGCAAAAGCCAGCATCCGTGATGTACCGGGGTGCATTAGTGCACAAGGCATGAGTGACTTGCACTTTTGTGAAGGCACCATAAATGCTGAACAATATATACCGGTTTTGGAGCAACATATGCTGCCATTCAGACAATGTCTTTTTCAGGGAAGGCTTTGCTTATATCAGCAGGACAATGCCAAACCACATTCTGCACGAATCACAACAGCATGGCTCAGTAGTCCAGACTCAGCCTTCCTGCAGTCCAGACCAGTCCCATATTGAAAACATTTGGCGCACTATGAAATTACATATACAGCAAAGGAGACCCCGAACTGTTGAGCAGCTGAAATCCTATATCAAGCAAGAATGGGACAGCATTCCACTTTCAAAACTACAGCAATTGGTCTCCTTAGTTCCCAAATGCTTACAGATTGTTGTTAAAAGAAGAGGTGATGCAACACAATGGTAAAGATGCCCCTGTCCCAATTATTTTGACAAATTATGCTGGCATCAAATTCTAAATGGGCATGTATTTTTCCAAAAACAATAACATTTGTCAGTTTCTACATTTGATATGTTGTCTTTTTATTATTTTCAATTAAATATAAGGATAAATGATTTGCACATATCATTGTATTCTGTTTTTAGTAGCAATTTTATGCAGCGTCCCAACTATTTGGAAACAGAGTTGTATTTTGATTACTACATGACCGCATGATATGAGGATTTACTGAAATCTAGAGAAAGGGTACAAATATTTTTTGTTGCAACTTTACAGATCCATGCAAGGAAACCAGCTTTAAATAATTTTCTAAAACCCTAATTACCAATGGTTTTGCAGACATTCAAGATGTCATTTCGGATCCCATGAAAGCTGTTAGTGCTGCTGTAGAGGGAATGTCCAGCATGTTCAGTGGGGCTCAAGGTATTTTGTCTCAATCATTATGTTATGCAGAATTTAGCACATTAGAAAAAAAATTGTGATTTAACATGCTGTACATGTTTACAGAATTAGTATTTGCTCCTGATTGGACTCTGGACCCCATGGATTTTATCAAAGATATGAAACATTCATTTGTGGACTACATCTCTGATAATGAAGGTAACATCCAGAATACATTTCAAATGGTTTTGTGAATTTCTTTGAGGGGTGTGTGTAAATAAAGTCTTTTGATTCCCTATTGTTAAAACTAATTGCAAAATGATTACTATGAAAAACACCTATCCGTTGCCACCATTCGAATGTACTACATTAAACTTTTAGTTGAGATCTGTAGCTACTAATTTATAAATTATTGTAAACCTATGTTGAACTTTTTTTTTCTTCAGGAAATTTTTACCTGAGCTACATTGACCCAGTGATTATTGGCAGAGGTGTGTTCAATGTCACCAATAACTCTGTATGTGGAATTGTGGGTTATATACACAGCACACTGGGGGTTTCATTTGATGCCATATTGGATTTCCTGCAAGGTATGTACACTTATTTAAAATAAATGTTCTGGTTTTCATATTATGTTACCTTTGATCGTTTTCAAAACTACTATTAATATCCTTAATATATGGGGTTTGCCCCCTTAATTTTGTTTAGCCCTTATCTATGCAGTCAGCATCCAAGCAATGGAAGTAGGAAATGTTTTCACTGACTGGACAGCTTCTAAGAGGACATACATATGGGACCTGCTGCCAGGTAGACACTTCTATTAAATTATGTACTGCAAATAGTAAAAAATAATGAATATACTATGGGACATTTCACTTCATACATTTTTAAACAGATTTACATCAAACAGTGAACCTTGTTGTTGTCCGAAGAAAATTTACCATTTTCTTTGAGCAGAAGAACTTGCTTGTGGATTTCCTAAATTGCTGTTTGGTGATAAAGGTACATTTACTGTGTTTGAGGTTGTAGAATGTAAAGTTAAGTACTGGTAAGAATATATATATTTTTTTTTTATATATTTGAGAATTCTTATAAAGATGTGATTTATAACCAAATTACAGTTGTTATCATGGAGAAAATGCTTATGTAATTTATGATGACAATATTATTTAAAGCTAAACTTAGAAACCATAACAATCCAATCATACCCCCCATGTTTTGATTAAAAGCAGAAAAGTAATCTGGTACTGAGAACCAGTAAGAGAAATGGTGCTGGTTCGCTGTACCAGTTGAAAAATATTGTAATGTACAATAACAATCCCAAATAAATTCTTAAATGACATCATGAGATTTTACAGATTTTACTTAAAAACTTTCACCAAAGGCTCCATTGCAAGAATGCAATCTGAAATTATGAAAATGGCTGTTAATTTCAGCTACCTATTCTTGGTCTGTCCAGACAAGAATAGAGAGTTTAGAACTGTTAGCGTTTAACCAACTTGAATGTGCTTCACTGTTGCCCTACATCACTGTCACTTCACACACACAGTCCCACCCTTTAGTCTTCAATCCACATTCACTAGCAGTTCTGAAATCCAAACAATATTTTGCCCAATATAATGCGCAGTCTAGTTCTGATTTGGCGACAGAATAGGCATCATGTAATATCAAACTGATCAGTCTTGTTTTTTCTTTGACAGAAGGCAAGCAAGGTAGCTACAATTTTCTAGTCAACACTTCAGAAAAGACTATGATCTGTCATTTTACCAAAAATAAAAAGGACATTTTATGAACAATATAGTAAGGTGTCTGATAACTGGGGTTGATGGCTGATAAATGTAGTCAAATTTAACTAGCTGAAAATAACACTGAAATTCTCACAGACATTTCATTCGATGACAGGCAGGCTAATGTCTTTTTTCGAATCATAATATAAACCTTGCTTAAATAGAGCCAAATAGGTCTATATGCCTTTGCCTGTGAATTTGTAATATTGTTTTAAATTATTACAAGGCGCTTTGAGTTTAAAACAATGTATCCATTGAGTCAAAGCACAAGCCAAGTTTCTTTGCAACATTGTAATTAAGTGTTTTCAACACAGCACAATATTGCTAGTGAGAGTGAGATGAGAAGGCAAACAGAATATAATTTGCACAAGCCAAAATACAAACCTGTTTCTAAAGAAGTTGTGATGCTGCGTAAAATGTAAATAAAAACAGAATGCAATGATGTCCAAATCATTTATGTTCAATAGAAAATAATATGTTTTGCATTTTACACAGCTTCCCAACATTTTACATAGCTTCCCAACAGCTCATAGTGTACAATGAATTGTGAGTGTGGAAAGAGTCAACACATCAAATAACTGACAGCTAATTAGACTTAAAAAAATGCTTGTGAACCCACAGACTAGCACCAGTAGGAATTTAAATTTACTTTTGCCTCTGATTAAAAGCAAGAAGAAAGGCTTAATTTGATGGTCATTTTATGTTCACCTACAGTATCCTATGAACTGTTGCCTTCAAGCAATGAACACTGATCCCTCAACAGTTTTCAGAAAAATATTTGGGGTATTAAGCTGAACAGCTGGCTTATTGAGTACCTCCAACTTGCTTGATAGGCAGTATAATTGTACTTCTAATTAATAACTAAATTAGCAAGTTCCTTTTACTGGAGGTTATTTTCAGGGGACGGTATGAATTTGCTTGGCAAGTGATTAACTTCTTTTGAAGCTTTGTCTGTCAACATTGAACTCTTCTTGTTCATGGTTAACATAGTTATTATTCATTAACAATGTTTAATAGAACACCTCAGCTGATGGTTATTTTTGTACCTTTAGGTGTCATTCCTGAGATTAACTTTGACTCCAGCAAAGTGGTCACAGATGCAGTGTTTGAGATTGCAAATAGGAAAAATGTGTTCCTGGCTTATCTGTCCAACATGGTTATTGATGATAAAGGTATGCCTGGTTATGCGTGAACATAATACTTTCTGTTCACACAGTACTGTACATCAATAAGTTAATGAATTATTAATATACAGTATGATTACGTATTCACTCTTACAGCTATAGTTATCTATTAAGTGATCTATTAGTTAATTAATCTGATCAAGTAACTTAAATGTAATCATATCTCTGATAACCACATGCTTTTCACATATAATATTTAATATACAGTGATATAATATACATTCCCTGTATATCTCAATATATGTTCTTATGTTCTTTATGTTCATTGACTAACACATGTCTATTTTCTTTTGGGTTGTAGATGAAACTACAGCATCAGCATCTGGTATACATGTGATAAGGAAGAAAGGTTGTTTTTGGTTAATTTCTCAATATTGCTGCACTCTTAGGATGTAGTATTTTTAGTTGATTTAATTAAATCACATTGTAAGACAAGAACACAATTATTTGCTGTAACAATTTTTAAATACATGAACCTTTTTTTTTTCAGCACAATGTGTTGTAAGGTTTACACTTGGGTGTGGCTTTAACAAAGTAGGGTGAAAGCCATAGTTGATTTCAATATATACAGCAGGTATAGAAAGTCACCACTTCTTTTGAAATTTTCAGCTTTTGTTGCCAGAAATGAAACAACATAAAATCTGTCTTTTTCCGGCTGTATTTACACAGAGTAACCCTCAATACCCAAGTGAAAAATACCCTATTTGGAGAATATGTATCACCAACAATATGCATTGTGAATGACTGATGTGGTTGAAGGCATAGTAAACACTATCTGTGTAACAGTTGCATTAAGTTCAAACCCTTACTAATGGTTTTAGCAAAAGTATTACCATCTAAAAATATAAAAACAGTCGTAAACATACAAGAAAGAGCAAATTGTAAAGTTTCGTTTTGTAGTCTGAATGCCTTTAATTTGAGATAATCTAAATGCCTAATGTTTAAATTATTTAGTGTAACCATGCTGATTTACAATTATGTTGATTGATAATATTGTTAATTTCCCTAAACAATATTTTTTTTCTTTTTACTTCCTAGGAGAGTTTTTGCCACCCCTGGAAAAAGGTATGTAGCAATCATTGAAAAACCAATTGCCACCACTATGAAAGGATGATCTTTTTGAGTTACAAATACAATTGGGATAATGTATATTGTGCTAATGTTGATACACTTAACATTTAGAAATTGTCAAAATTTAATTTCAAAAATAAAGTCAATGTTTTATTTTGACATAATTAGGGGTCCAAGCAGCAAAGCTATGGAACCCTATTGTAATTGTTAATTTTTATCATTATTAGGGGTCCAAGCAGCGAAGCTTTGAAAATCTATTGTAATTGTTAGTTTTATTATAATTATTATTTTTGCAAGTTCACCTACTTCTGCTGGCATATTTTTATGTAACTTTTCAGGTTGATATAGGGCTATCTCTGGCTCTGATTGCCCTAGAGACATAATACAGGCAACATATGATGCAGGAGCAGGAGCTGAACAATTAGCTTTTCATCCATTCTGAATTTTATTTATAAGTTAAAAGTTTTCACAGGCCAGACATTTTTGCCAATCTTCTCGAAAATGTGCACTGATGATCTTCTGGCCAAGCCTCCATTAGATAAACAAAATGATCTAATGGATTTTTGCCGGACCGCGTAAGCGCAGCCGGCCAAGAAGAGTGAATGTCACTCACTGAGTGAGTGAGTATGTGACTGACTGCCCCTTGTTAAATAGCGTAGTGGTTAGTGAAGCAGACTTGTGAACTATAGGTTACAAGTTCGTTTATGGTTATATTGCGACTGTTTCTGGTGGATTTTCGAAGTACGCATCCATGCATGCGTTTTGGGTCAGGATAGACAAACACATTTGCTGGCGTAACATTCAGTAGTTACGTTATATTAAGCCTTAACTGAAACTGTATCCGGTTATATTGTGACGGTTTCTGGCATGGAAAAGTTCATCTTCAGTCTCGCTAGCAATTGCTCAATTCTTATGATTATTCCTAGGAAGTTAGTTGATACTAGTAAGCCTATTACTGGCTAATAAGCTGTTAAAACCGTCAGTGGCAAAAGCAATACAGTTCATAGATGCTATGGTGGAGGTTAACTTAATATGAAACGTTAGTCAGTTCAACACAATCCTCAATGGAGTCTAGCAACTTCTGAAACGTGTAATGCCGTGGCATAGTGGTTAAAGACAGTGCCTCTCATGTGGAAGACCTAAGTTTGAATTTGTTGAGAGCAACGACATTTATTATTTCTGGTAGATTCCACGATTCTGTTGTCTTTTCACTTGATGAAAAAGTTAGTTTTGTCACCTTTATTGATAGTTATTGTATAAATGTAATTCACGAATGAAAGAAAAAAGTATGTTGTTTGGCCATGAAAGAAAAAAATACATTCTTATGCCATGAAATGAAATACCTTTGGCAGACTCACTTGCTCAATCAATCAATCAAATGTTTTATAAAACCATTTTTACATCAGAAGTTGTCACAAAATGCTTATACAAAACACCCAGCCTTAAACTCCAAAGAGCAAACAACAGTAGTGTTGAATTTCAGTGGCTAGGAAAAATCTGCAACACAACCAGGAGGATTTTGGACAGGGACAGCAATGTATTCCTTAGGTTTTATAGTGGAGAAGGAGAACCGACCATACTCCCCAGCACAATAATATAGCAGCGTAAGACCTTGGGGCTGAGACGGGGGGTCCAGTGATACTGTGGCCCTATCTGGGGGAGGCCCCAGACAGGGTCTAATACACCTATTCTTAACGTTTTTTACCTGTGGGCCGGGAGGGCCGCGGGACCAAACAAGTTATCAATTGAAGACAGCAGAATGACCACTGTTGTAAGACAGCTGCAATACACCATTACACCACTAGTGGCAGTAATGCCTCTGTTAGTTGTTGACTATCACGCGCCAATAAGCAGAAGAAGACACTCAGTCAACCGTAGCCTGTTATGGAAAAGTTAATATGGAGAAGTTTTTAAAGCGGAAAAGTGGAGACCAAAGTCGCGCCAACCCGGCACAAAAGTCAAGATTTTGCCGCAAATACAATCCTGACTTCATTAAGTATGGATTTGTGAATGGAGGTGACGAGGCAGAGCCGAGAGCCCAGTGTGTGGAGTGTGGGCTGATGCTATCCAATGAAGCACTGAAGCCTTCGAAACTAAAGCGGCATCTAGAAACCAAACATCCATCGCTTGTGGGAAAGTCGGTGGAATTTTTCAAGCGAAAAGAAAATGGGCTTCAGATGCAGAAAAAGTCTGCTGACTGGAACTTCTAAATGCGCTTTGAAAGCCAGCTACCTCGTAGCCAGATGAGTGGCACAGACTAAGAAAGTATTCACTATAGCGGAGGAGCTAGTTTTACCTGCCGTTGGAGAGGCTGCTGCAAAAAAACTGCTAACCGTCCCTCTCTCAAACGACACTGTTAGTCACCGTATCGCGGACATGGCCACAGACATACAGCGTCAGTTGCTTGAAAGAATAAAAAGCAGCCCATTTTTCTCTTTGCAACTAGACGAGTCAACTGATGTTACAAATTCTGCACTGCTACTTGTTTTTGTTCGCTATCGCTGGGACAGTAGTTTGCACGAAGACATACTGTTTTGTGGAGAGCTACCCACACGGACTACGGCTCAGGAATGTTTCGGCTGCATGGATAACTACTTCAAAGAGAACGGCTTCGACTGGCAGAACTGTGTTGGGGGTGTGCAGCGATGGTGCAGCGTCAATGACAGGCAGGCATCACGGTGTCGTCAGACAGATACTTGATCGTGCCCCAGAAGCTAAATGGACCCACTGTTTTCTTCACCGTGAAAGCCTTGCGGCAAAAAAAATGACACCAGAGTTACATGACGTGATGGATGTAAGTGTGAAAACTATAAACTTCATTAAAAATAATGCTGTGAACTCCAGATGTTTTGCCAAACTTTGTGAAGGCTTGGAAGCAGATCATGTCCAGCTGCTCTATCACAGTGAGGTGAGATGGCTCTCAAGAGGACTGGTCCTCAAGCGTTTGTTTGAACTGAGGAATGAGGTCCTATCTTTTCTCACTGAGAGAAATTCTCCTTTTGCACATTATTATGCCAATGCACAGTTTACAGCTAAACTTGCCTACCTCTGTGACATTTTTTCACTGCTGAATCAGTTGAATGTCTCACTTCAAGGGAGAAATGGCAACATATTTTTTGTTGCAGATAAGGTTCAAGCTTTTAAGAGGAAACTTGCTTTGTGGATTAAGAGGGCTCAGGAAAAAAGGATGGACATGTTTCCCCTTATGTCTGACTTTTTGGAAAACTCCCCCCAGGTAAAGATTAGTGACTTAGTCTCACAGCACCTCTCACAACTGGCAGTGAAATTTGATGACTACTTTCCTGAGGATCCTAGAGAGGGACACATGTGGATTGTGGACCCATTTTCTGTGGATCCCACTAAAAATGATGTTGCTTTGCCCTCACATCTGGAATCTCAGCTTCTGGAAGTAGCCACTGACAGTACTTTAAAGTTGCAGTGGGACAGACTGGATCTGGGCTCCTTCTGGATTGCTGTCTCAAAAGAGTACCCCTGTCTAGCACTGAGGGCTGTGAAACTACTCCTCGCATTCACAACTACATACCTGTGTGAATCAGGATTCTCCATTGTGGCCACAACTAAGACCAAGGCCCGAAATAGAATCAAAGCAACACTGGAGGCTACTCTGAGAGTGAGCCTTTCCCCCATTCCACCCAGGCTGGACCTGATCATGTCTGTGAAGCAGGCCCAAGTGTCTCATTAAGAGGGGAACATAAATAGAGTTGTAGCTTGTCCAAATTGGACTGTTGTGACTGTTATTGTTCATTTAGGTCTTCCTAGGTCTTCCCCGGGGTCTCCTCCCGGTGGGACGGGACCGGAACACCTTCCCAGGAAGGTGTTCCGGAGGCATCCGAAAAAGATGCCCAAGCCACCTCAGCTGACCCCTCTCGATGTGGAGGAGCAGCGCCTCTACTCTGAGCTCCTCCCGGGTGACCGAGCTTCTCACCCTATCTCTAAGGGATCGCCCGGCCACCCTGCGGAGAAAGCTCATTTCGGCCGCCTGTATCCGGGATCTTGTCCTTTCGGTCATGACCCAAAGCTCATGACCATAGGTGAGAGTAGGAACGTAGATTGACTGGTAAATCGAGAGCTTCTTTCTTCACCACGACAGACCGATACATCGACTGCATTACTGCAGAAGCTGCACCGATCCGTCTGTCAATCTCCCGTTCCATCCTTCCCTCACTCGTGAACAAGACCCCTAGATACTTAAACTCCTCCACTTGAGGCAGGCACTCTCCACCAACCTGAAGTGGGCAAGCCACCCTTTTCCGACTGAGGACCATGGCCTCGGATTTGGAAGTACTGATTTTCATCCCCACCGCTTCACACTCGGCTGCAAACCGTCCCAGCGCATGCTGAAGGCCCTGGTTAGAAGGGGCCAACACGACAACATCATCTGCAAAGAGCAGAGACGAAATTGTGTGGTCCCCAAACCTGACACCCTCCGGCCCCTGGCTGCGCCTAGAAATTCTGTCCATAAAAATTATGAACAGAACCGGTGACAAAGGGCAGCCCTGCCGGAGTCCAACATGCACTGGGAACAAGTCTGACTTACTGCCGGCAATGCGGACCAAGCTCCTGCTTCGGTTGTACAGGGACCTGACAGCCCTTAGCAAAGGACCCAGGACCCCATATTCCCCAAGCACCCTCCACAAGATGCCGCGAGGGACACAGTCGAATGCCTTCTCCAAATCCACAAAACACATGTGGATTGGTTGGGCAAACTCCCATTAACCCTCCAACACCCCGTAGAGGGTATAGAGCTGGTCCAGTGTTCCACGGCCCGGACGAAAACCACACTGTTCCTCCTGAAACCTCATTTACAAATTATTTATTTAATTTGAAAAATATTTTAGAAACATATTGTTTGTTTTTATTTATTTTTGTTTGTTTTTATTTATTTTTATTGATATACTTTTTCTATATATTTATTTTTTTCTCAAATAAAATTGTTCTTGATGCAGACTGATTTGTCCCATGAATTGTGTGTTTGGCATCTTGTTGTGTGCAGGTTTACATATACATGAATAATGAACTGATAAACTGCAAGTGAATTTCGTTAAAGTATTGAATACAAATCAAACCACGGGTGAGATCAATAAACCAATACAGTGCTAATATTTGAATGGGCCCTGGGCCACTTTGTATTTTAAAATTTGGGCCCCGATATCAAAAAGGTTAAGAACCCCTGGTCTAATAGACAGGAAATCAATCCACCCACATTGCCAAACATCAAGCATCAACCAAAGGATTCTAGCAGCCGTGTGCAGCACTAATTGATGTTTATTTATTGATTTATCAGGGTAACCGGAAAGAAGAGCATTGCAATAATCTAATCCAGAAGTAACAAAAGCATGGATTTGTTTTTCTGCATCCGTTTTTTCTAGAACGTTTCAGATTTTTGCAATGTTTCGAAGAGAAAAATAAGCAACTCTTCAGACATATTTTATATGTTCATCAAAGGAGAGGTCAGGGTCAATGGCAACGCCAAGGTTTCTTACAGTGTTTTGGGATACGACCATGTAGCCGTCGAGGTTCACAGTGAGATCTGCCAACAAAGCTTTGTTTCTTGGGTCCTAAAACAAGCATTTCAGTTTTTCTTCAGTTTTAAAGAAAGAAGTTCTCTGTCATCCACTTCCTAATATCTGAAATGCATGCTTCCAAAGTAGCTAGTTTTGGGGCTTCTCCATGCTTCATTGAAATATATAACTGTGTCATCAACATAACAGTGAAAGTTGACATTGTGATTCTGGATTACATCACCCAGAGGCAGCATATACAGTGAGAACAATAATGGGCCCAAAACCTAGCCCTGAGGAACACCAAAGCATACCTTTGATTTGTCAGAGAATATGCCATCCACACATATTAACTGATATCTTTAAGATAAATAAGATTTAAACCAGGCTAGAACATGTCCACGTAGCCCGATATGGGTTTCCGTTCTCTGTTAGAGAAGAGAGTGATCAATAGTGTCAAAAGCAGCACTAAGATCAAGAAGCAACAGGAAGGATGTGGAACCTTTAGAAGGTAATTTTTTACCTTCATGAGTGCAATCTCAGTACTATGATGGGGTCTGAAACCAGACAGGAGCATTTCATAAATGTTATTTGTCTTCAGGAAGGCATTCAGTTGTTGGGAAACACATTTTTCTAAGATTTTTGAGAGGAACAGGTTAGATATTGGCCTATAAATGTTTAACATGTCTGGATCCTGATTATATTTTTCAAGGAAAGGCTTAATATCCAACATTTTTAGTGAGTTTGGAACACATCCGGAGGAAAGGGAGCAATTTATTATGTTCAACATTGGCTGACCTAGCACAGGAAATAGCTCCCTATGTAATGTTGTAGGAAACGGGCCTAGCTGACAATTTGTGGGTTTAGAACTTATTACAAATTTTGTGAATGTGTCGAGTGATACAAGATAAAAAAATTCAAGAGTCCTCATTGACACCTGGTCATGGAGGTTCAGGACATTCTCAGGACAACTGAGATTTTGGGGATTATAGTCAGTTATTTGTTTCCTAATGGTGCTGATCTTTTCATCAAAGTAATTAATGTATTCATTTCAGCTAAAGTGAAAACCCACATCCCTTGTTGAGCATTGCTTTTTTGTAACGAAGAGACATTTTTGATTGTTTTTGTTCACCTCAATCAGGTTGGAGAAATAAGCTGATCAAGCAGATGTGAGTGCTTTTCGGTATTGTAGTGTACTGTCTATCTAGACTAGTCTGAATACTTCAAACTTCCCGGAGCACCACTTTCGCTCCAATTTTCTGGAGGCTTGCTTGAGTGCTCTAGTATTGTCTATGTACCAGGGAGCAAGTTTCTTGTTGCGTATTTCTTTTGTTTTTAGGGGTGCAACTGTATCTTAAGTATTTCGCAGTGTTGAGTTTAGATCCTCGATTAGATCGTTTGCAGATTTATTTACTCTGTTGTTGATGAGCGAGCTTGTAAGAATATCAAGAAATATATTTGTGGTCTGAGAATTTATAGTACAGCTTTTGAAACTCATTGTTTGTGGTGCTAGTGGATTTCTTGTTTTAATGGTAAATGTAATAAGACAGTGATTTGATATTCCAGGATTTTGGGGGGAAATTATTAAATCTACAATATCTATTTCTTGTGACAGGACTAAATCTAAAGTATGATTGTGGCAGTGCTTTGCATCTGAAAAATGTTATATAAAACCCATTGAGTCAATTATGGCTTCAAAGGCTTTTTGAAGAGGATCATTGGACTTTTCCATATGAATATTGAAATCGCCAAACATTTTAATACCATCTGCCATGACTACAAGGTTAAACAAGAACATTGTGTATTGCCCGGGGGGCCTGTAAATAGTAGCTATGTAAAACGATTTATCAGTCTGGTTAACTTTCATGAGTAAAACTTCAAAACAATGAAAACCAGTAATGTGTTTAACGGCAAAATCGTGAGAAAAATCTGTGATGTTTATAGCGTCCCCAAGAGGTATTTCTGTATGGGACCTATTCCTGACAAACACATTTATGAGTATGTTTTGTTTGGTAGCTGTTTGATGTTCCATTTGGCTTCTAAAGTCATTGAACTGCCCAGCTCAATTTCATTCGCTGATTTCGGCCATACCATTTGAGATATCAATTTCCTCATATAACTTTTAAAGATAATGGTTCAAAGGTCCTTCACACCAAGAGATGTCGTTAACAAGTTTTTCACCAAATTCTAAATGTAGAAAAATCCAAGGGGCGAATTTGAAAGACACAGAGACTTTTTTGGTCAGCATGAGAAGGGGTATATCTGGATCTTGGTTGCGTGTCTCTACGACATTAGGTTCATGAGATCTGAGCTTCACATTTTCCATTTTCGACTGAGTGCTATAGTGCCACCATGAGGAGTATGGGTACCGTGGCAGGTTAAAGAGAGGAAATGCATCTCCATTGATCAAACAGACTGGGCAACATCAACAGCTCCAGTTTATTTACACTGTAGGCTTGTTACATTAATAAGTAGACATGCTATTGTGTATTGAACTTAATTTGGGTTCCTGCAAGTAAAAACTGTACACCCAATCGTGCTTTCTGATACAAATTGCTTGTTGTTTATTTGTTACTTTATGCATACTATGAAGTTGCTTGATCAAATTCCATATATAAAACGTGTCGATTGTATTCACTGAACAATCATCTCGTGCACCTATGTTAGATATCTAACAGGCTAAGATGAAGCTGGCTGGAAAACTGATATATACAAATGACAGCGTGTTTTAATTTAGCTAGTTAGCTGTGGAACAGAACTAACCCAAAATCATAATGTAAACATAACTATGCAGTATGGGCAGTATGCGTTAATTACATTTATAAAATTTTAAGAGGCACAGCAGACAAATGGTAAATGGTAAAACAGCTTACAAAACATGGGCATATATTGAGTCTTGAAATTACAGTGCTTTATTAGTTGATTGATTTGTCATGGCAACCAATCTACACAACTAATTATTACAACATCTTCAAATGTTACACTCAAACTCATTATTGTTACATTCACACTCACAAGGTTATTCCTAAAGTATACCAGGAGATCTATGATTGAGACTTTTCTACAGGTAACACAGTTCTTGTTTTCAAGAAAAAGTATATTAAGTGTTCAAATTGGCTTCCACAATAATAATTTCCAACACTTATTTACTTAATCAGGAAAGGCTCATTGAGATTAAAAATCAGTTTTTAAGGAGCATCCTTGCCAAGATAGGCAGCAGCAAGTTTAAGCGTTAAGAATAACAAAGAGACAACATAAAATAAATATAAGCAGTCATCATTTAAAAAAAAAACTTTACATTGGAAGAACCTTAAGGGCAGAAAATATAGTATAGTAATTACATTTGCAGCAAACCTAATTGAACTTGTTACTAGGGGATTGTTACAAAAGGGACTGTCCATTCGACACAGTTCAGTGATAATAGATCATTCTACCCACCCCATCCTCATCAGTACAGTTAGAAATATACTATACATAATAATATTGGAAACAAAGTTCCTTCTGCTGCTGAGTTTTTCCACAGACATGGAGCCAAAGCCAATTAATAACACTAATTATTTTAAAAGGGTACAATGGTCAATGTAAAACTAATACTTTTTCTCTGTTCACATGAACAGTATGCTGCAATTAGTAGTCATTTTGAGTAGTTGAATGACTTGTCATAACACAGGAACAGATCTCTGAACAGATTTGCTGTCCATCAAAACTAGTCCACACTTTGATAGAGCGATGAGGACACAACTCATAATCCTAAACCAAAGAATGCATTCATACAATCCCTCTCTGAAGGTAGTAATACAGACCATTTGAAAAAGGGGGCTCAGGGCAACACATTTGTTTTTGCCATTTTGTTGCAAAACTAGCCCTTGCTTCTTCACATACGAGAGCATCTTCACCTGACTGTTGGAAAAGGGCAGCTACTGAAGTCCCCCAGTAGAACGATGGAGTCCCCAGTCGGAGCACTTTCCAGCACCCCTCCCAAAGACTCCAAAAAGGTCCGGTGCTCTGCACTGTCATTCGGCCTGTAGGCACAAACAACAGTGAGAGATCTATCCCGACCCGTAGGCGCAGGGAAAAGGTATCTAATGGAGAATTTGCTGGGGTTGCCTACACATAGCAATCCCGGTATTTAGCTATCCCACTCACGTTTGAGAGTTTTCTGTGTGTTTGAATACCAAATAGATGCAAAATGTCTGGTATGGAGCAAATAAGCAAATTTCCCCTCCCAAAATCACTAGTTATTCCAGTCCATACTGTAGATCACCAACCCCCTTAAAGAAACGTATGGCATTGGGGAAGTATATGAATAAATATAAATGTAATAGATATTAACTCTACCATGCTGCTTGTACTGTATATCACTTTTGACTTTAACTACTGGGTTAGACATAGAGGTGGTTGAGAGAGCACACATCCAATTTGGCCATTTCTTCTCCAAGTTGTGTTCCTGCATCCTCCTAATGTACAAAAATATGTGTTTAAGCAGTGACAGGAAGGACTTCTTATTATATTGCAAAATGAATGCAAGAAAGTGTACAAGTACAGTTTGTTTTGGAAAAAGGGTGAAGAATTGGGACATACAGTGGGGAGAACAAGTATTTGATACAGTGCCGATTTTGCAGGTTTTCCTACTTACAAAGCATGTAGAGGTCTGTCATTTCACTTCAAATGTGAGAGACAGAATCTAAAACAAAAATCTAGAAAATCACATTGTATGATTTCCTTATAATTAATTAGCATTTTATTGCATGAAATAAGTATTTGATCACTTACCAACCAATAAGAATTCCGGCTCTCACAGACCTGTTAGTTTTTCTTTAAGAAGCCCTCCTGTTCTCCACTCATTACCGGTATTAACTGCACCTGTTTGAACTCGTTACCTGTATAAAAGACACCTCAATCAAACAGACTCCAACCTCTCCACAATGGCCAAGAACAGAGAGCTGTGTAAGGACATCAGGAATAAAATTGTAGATCTGCACAAGGCTGGGATGGGCTACAGGACAATAGGCAACCAGCTTGGTGAGAAGGCAACAACTGTTGGCGCAATTATTAGAAAATGGAAGAAGTTCAAGATGACGGTCAATCTCCCTCGGTCTGGGGCTCCATGCAAGATCTCACCTCGTGGGGCATCAATGATCATGAGGAAGGTGAGGGATCAGCCCAGAACTACACGGCAGGACCTGGTCAATGACCTGAAGAGAGCTGGGACCACAATCTCAAAGAAAACCATTAGTAACACACTACGCCGTCATGGATTAAAATCCTGCAGCGCACGCAAGGTCCCCCCTGCTCAATCACATGTCCAGGCCCGTCTGAAGTTTGCCAATGACCACCTGGATGATCCAGAGGAGGAATGGGAGAAGGTCATGTGGTCTGATGAGACAAAAATAGAGCTTTTTGGTCTATACTCCACTCGTGTTTGGAGGAAAAAGAAGGATGAGTACAACCCCAAGAACACCATCCCAACCATGAAGCATGGAGGTGGAAACATCATTCTTTGTGGATGCTTTTCTGCAAAGGGGACAGGACAGCTGCACCGTATTGAGGGGAGGATGGATGGGGCCATATATTGCAAGATCTTGGCAAACAACCTCCTTCCCTCAGTAAGAGCATTGAAAATGGGTCGTGGCTGGGTCTTCCCAAAACACACAGCCAGGGAAGAAACATCTCAAGGTCCTGGAGTGGCCTAGCCAGTCTCCAGACCTGAACCCAATAGAAAATCTTTGGAGGGAGCTGAAAGTCCGTATTGCCCAGCGACATGCCCTGAAACCTGAAGGATCTGGAGAAGGTCTGTATGGAGGAGTGGGCCAAAATCCCTGCTGCAGTGTGTGCAAACTACAGGAAACGTATGATCTCAGTAATTGCAAACAAAGGTTTCTGTACCAAATATTAAGTTCTGCTTTTCTGATTTATCAAATACTTATGTCATGCAATAAAATGCTAATTAATTACCTACAAATCATACAATGTGATTTTCTGGATTTTTGTTTTAGATTCTGTCTCTCACTGTTGCAGATTACCTATGATACAGACTTCTACATGCTTTGTAAGTGGGAAAACCTGCAAAATCGGCAGTGTATAACACTGTACATAGCAGAAGTTTAATAAATAAATTGAAATTGACAAATAAATTTGGAAGCAACATGCTTTAATAACAAGTTAAGCATCTTGGTTAAGTGAATGATCCCACACTTACATATGTAGCAATCCTCTACATGGTGGCGTGGAGTACCACTCTGGTGTCTTGGAATACTGTGCCTGCTCCATCCTAAAAATAAACATAACAGTTGGTGAATAGGTAAATATGGTGAAACCAGGTAAACATCGCAGCAATTACAAGATCAACATGTAATTCACACACCTCCAGGGCTGCAATCCACAGGGTGTTGTCGTGTAGATGTGCGTCCTTGGGGTGGTAGGGGCCCACGCTGGAACAATTTTTTGCTCCTATGGCACACGTCCGGTCTCTCACCTGTCTAAGAAAACTTAAGGTTTTGTAAGCATTTACCCTGCAAAACATATTTTCATTCCAAGTTTCAAATTATTATTATGTTTTCAAATTCATCTGCTTGCTTGATGAGCTTATAAAGGACAGCCTCCTAGGTGTCTTCAGGTGGTGAACAGGTTCTGGCAAACTTGTCATGGCTGAAGGACGTCCTGCTGGTGATGCTGTGTGGTAGCCAGTAGCAAACTTCTCCTTTGAGCCACAGGTGTGGAACTACTGCCACACAGTCATCCACCTCCTGGGAACAAAACTACAGAAAACCTCATCACATGAAAGCAATGTTTAGACAATTTAGCTAACGTTACGTATCAGCTTATACCTAACACACTTTGAACAAGAGGTGACGAAAGAACCAAGTCACTAAAATGAATGATCCCACAAATTTTCATGGTACTACAGCGTGGGATTCCAAATGGCGATTGTCTTGCCTCACACATGTGCAATTCAAATTCACTATAGTGCCATCTACAGACATGGCGGTGTTTAAACAGAGTAAAGAACTGTACCCCATGAAGCATTAAAGTCGAGGCTATAGGTGAGTAGTTGAGCCGGTACCATGCAGTGGAAAATGGCCATTAATTCGGGAAAATATTATGGTAAGCAATGGCGAGAGACGGCTGTTTCTATGTGTTCACTGTACGTCTACACAAAGGTCCTTTACACAAGCAATAGTTCAATAGTCAAAGTCTATTTTATTTATAAACTACCAATGTTGACCAAAATTCTGTACACTAAGATTTAAAAATATTAAAATAAATCAAATAATCAGTACAAGAATAAAAGGGGTACATCTCTGCTGGAAGAAAATGGCAACACAAGCAGATACAGCAGATCACAGCGCACGCCCTCTCTTCGGCGGCTAGCCCCCAGCGTATCGCAGTCAGGCCACAGGTAGAAAGCCCCCTGAGATGCAAAATTAGCATGCAAATTTAAATCAGGAGAAAAGCGACAAAAGCTGGTGGCCCACTGGCTGTACAACATTATAGCCTCCTGCGGCCCGCCAGCAGCAAAACGCCGGCAGGGCCGCCATCGATTGCCATCAAATTTGTTGGTACCCCTCCACAAAAAATGCACAATTTTCCCTGAAATAACTTGAAACTGATAAAAGTAATTGGCATCCACCATTGTTTATTACATATTTAATAGAAATCAGACTTTGCTTTTTTTTAATTTTTTTTATTCAACATAATATTGTAAATAAGAAAACAAATGAAAACGGCATGGACCAAAATGATGGGACCACTAACCTAATATTCCGTTGCACAACCTTTAGAGGCAATCAATGCAATCAAAAAATGTCTGTAGCTCTCAATGAGACTTCTGCACCTGTTAACAGGTAGTTTGGCACACTCTTCCTGAGCAAACTGCTCCAGCTGTCTCAGGTTTGATGGGTGCCTTCTCCAGACTGCAAGTTTCAGCTCTTTCCATAGATGTTCGATAGGATTCAGATCAGGACTCATAGAAGGCCACTTCAGAATAGTCCAATGTTTTTTTCTTAACCATTCTTGGGTGCTTTTAGCTGTGTTTTGGGTCATTATCCTGTTGGAGGACCCATGACCTGCAACTAAGACCGAGCTTTCTGACACTAGGCAGTACGTTTCGCTCCAGAATGCCTTGATAGTCTTGAGATTTCATTGTGCCCTGCACAGATTCAAGGCAACCTGTGCCAGACGCAGCAAAGCAGCCCCAAATCATAACCGAGCCTCCTCCATGTTTCATTGTAGGTATGGTGTTCTTTTCTTTGAAAGCTTCATTTTTTCTTCTGTGAACATAGAGCTGATGTGACTTGCCAAAAAGCTCCAGTTTTGACTCATCTGACCAAAGGACATTCTCCCAGAAGGATTGTGGCTTGTCATTATGCATTTTAGCAAATTCCAGTCTATGTTTTTCTTTCAAAAGTGGAGTTCTCCGGGGTCTTCTTCCATGGAGCCCACTTTCACTCAAAAAGTGACGGATGGTGCGATCAGAAACTGACATACCTTCACCTTGGAGTTCAGCTTGCATCACTTTGGCAGTTATCCTTGGTTCTTTTTCTACCATTTGCACTATCCTTCTGTTCAATCTGGGGTCGATTTTCCTCTTGCAGCCGCGCCCAGGGAGGTTGGCTACATTTCCATGGATTTTAAACTTCTTAATAATATTTGCAACTGTTGTCATAGGGACATCAAGCTGCTTGGAGATGGTCTTGTAGCCTTTACCTTTACCATGCTTGTCTATTATTTTCTTTCTGATCTCCTCAGACAACTCTCTCCTTTACTTTCTCTGGTCCATGTTCAGTGTGGTGCACACAATGATACCAAACAGCACAGTGACTACTTTTCTCCATTTAAATAGACAGAATGACTGATTACAAGATTGGAGTATGTGTGATACTAATTAAAGAAACTAATTAGTTTGAAATATCACTATGATCCAGTTATTTATTGTGTTTTCTAAGGGGTACCAACAAATGTGTCCAGGCCATTTTAGAATATCTTTGTAGAATAAGAAATAATTCATCTCTTTTCACAGCTTCTTTGCATTATTCTATGACGTACCAAAGGCATGCAAGTATACATGATAAAATAGCTTTCAATTTCATCACTTTTCAGGAGGAATGAAGCATTATTTCAATGAGCTTAACCAACAAATTTCAGCACGTCTATAGGTGAAACTTAACAGGAAATGTTACTTTAACACAATGGTTAATGGTGTCTAAAGAAATATTCAAACTTGACGTGATGTTAATGCGTGACAGAATGATATAATGTCAAGAGGCTATACCGACACTCTGTAGGTGTTTTGCGCCGGTAATTTTATCGATCAGAACTCTTTTAGAAGGAAGTACAGAGACGAAATACTCTTGGCACAAATTAACAGTTCATTTATTAAATCATTTGCAAATGAGAGAGACGCGTCAACCGCTTACACACACATAATCGTCTGAGGAGTCTCTGACTCAAAACATGCACAATCCGTATTTATTACATAGAAAAAGGGGTGTGGTAAGATGCTGCCATCTGTCCTGTGTCACATAGGTTTTACCCAAAGGGTGGGCTCTCCCCCCACCCTATCCTTCCTGCCCCCTGTTGTGTATCTTCTCCTATCCTGTCCTAAAACCCATTGATCTGCATCAACCCCCATCCTGCTGGAGCTTCATGTTTACCTCAACACCTCATACTTCCTTTCTGTCACGATTCCCGGGACTCAGGACAGAGGTAGGATCCAGAAGCAGATACAGTGCTAGTATCTAGCCTGCTCAGTGCATCCACGTGAGAGCTAACAAACTCACTGATTATTTATACACACACACTAATTGCAATTTAAAAAGCCACAGGTGTGGGAAATTCACCTTTAATTGTAATTTTCACCTTGTGTGTGTCACCTTGTGTGTCTGTAACAAGGCCAAACATTCAAGGGTATGTAAACTTTTGATCAGGGCCATTTGGTTGATTTCTGTTATCATTATGATTTAAAAAGCAGCCAAACAACTCTGTGATAATAAATGGCTTCATATGATCACTATCCTTAAATAAAAGTTTTTTTGCATATCAGTCATACTTTCAAAATCAATGTCAAAATTTCACAATTTCAGCCAGGGTTTGCAAACTTATGAGAACAACTGTTTAGACCTGTATCAAATCTACCTTTTAGAGCCCAGTTCATTGAGAAGGTTGTCTTCAATGAACTCAGCAATTTTGTGAACTCAAGCAGTCTCTTAGACAAATTTCAGTCAGGCTTCACCACAGTACTGAAACAGCCCTGATAAAAGTTTTAAATGATATAAAGCTGAAAACTAATTCCGATAAAATAACTGTTGGATTCTGGGCCCTAAAAAACAAGTGCGTAATCTTGGAGTTCTGATAGACCTCACATTTATCAGTCATATCAGAGCGGTCACCAAAACAGCATTCAATCATCTTAAAAATATAGCCAGTATCAAGGGTTTGGTGTTCTAAATAGACCAAGAGAAGCTCATCCATTCTTTTATCTCTAGTAGGGTTGACTACTGTAATGGCCTCTTAACTGGACTCCCCAAAAATACTGTAAAACAGCTGCAGCTCATTCAGAATGCTGCTGCAAGGATGTTAACCCGAAACAAAAGAACAGAGCACATCACTCAGGTTTTTAAATCTTTGCACTGGCTTCCAGTCAGTTACAAAATAGATGTTCAGGTAGTGCTTTTAGTTTCTAAATGGTTTAGGGTGCAAATACATTTCTGCCATGTTTGAAGAATATTAACTGAGCAGGGCTCTTAGATCCATGAACAGAGGTCAGCTAATAGAGCCCAGAGTGCAAACTAAATATGGTCAACCTGCGTTTAGCATTTATGCTGCACACAACTGGAATAAACTACCAGACGTATCCCAAACGTATACATTTTAAGTCCAGGTTTTCTCTTTTTACGTGTCTATGACTGGGTGCTTCAACTTAACCGCACTGTTATAGCTTCCTATGTTTTTATCCTGTTTTTATTCTATTTCTATTTTATTATTCTGTTTTATGATAACGTTGTTTTGATGTTTTCATTTGAGTATTTGTTTTTATGCTATTGTGTTTTTATATTTTTTATTTTTCTTTATAAAGCACATTTAATTGCTTCTATGTATGAATTGTGCTATATAAATAAACTTGCTTGCTTGCTAAAAAACTCCTGGGTTGCTTTCACAGTATGCTTTGGGTCATTATCTATCTGTAAAGTGAAGCGCCGTCCAATTAAATTTGCTGAATTTAGCTGAATCTGGGCAGACAATATAAAGTGGGAAGAACAAGTATTTGATACACCGCCGATTTTGCAGGTTTTCCCACTTACAAAGCATGTAGAAGTCTGTAATGTTTATGATAGGTACTCTTCAACTGTGAGTGGTGGAATCTAAAACAAAAATCCAGAAAATCACATTGTATGATTCTTATGGAGCCACTCCTTAGTTGCCCTGGCTGTGTGTTTTGGGTCGTTGTCATGCTGGAAGACCCAGCCACGACCCATATTCAATGCTCTTTCTGAGGGAAGGAGGTTGTTGGCCAAGATCTCGTGATACATGGTCTCATCCATCCTCCCCTCAATAAGGTGCAGTCATCCTGTCCCCTTTGCAGAAAAGCATCCCCAAAGAATGATGTTTCCACCTCCATGCTTCACGGTTGGAATGGTGTTCTTGGGGTTGCACTCATCCTTCTTCTTCCTCCAAACACGGCGAGTGGAGTTTAGACCAAAAAGCTCAATTTTTGTCTCATGGACATGCGCTGGCTTGAGCAGGTGGACCTTGCATGCACTGCAGGATTTTAATCCATGAGGGTGTAGTGTGTTACTAATGGTTTTCTTTGAGACTGTGGTCCACTCTCTCTTCAGGCCATTGACCAGTTCCTGCCGTGTAGTTCTGGGCTGATACCTCACCTTTCTCATGATCATTGATGCCCCACGAGGTGATATCTTGCATGGTGCAGGTTGACAATTTTATCCCTGATATCCTTACACAGCTCTCTGGTCTTTGTGGAGAGGTTGGAGTCTGTTTGATTGAGGTGTCTTTTATACAGGTAAAGAGTTCAAACAGGTGCAGTTAATACAGGTAATGATTGGAGAACAGGAGGGCTTCTTAATGAAAAACGAAGTGGTCTGTGAGAGCCGGAATTCTTACGGGTTGGTAGATGATCAAATACTTATGTCATGCAATAAAATGCAAATTAATTATACAAAAATCATACAATGTGTTTTTCTGGATTTTTGTTTTAGATTCCATCTCTCACAGCTGAAGTGTACCTATGATAATAATGATAGACCTCTACATGCTATGTAAGTAGGAAAACCTGCAAAATCGGCAGTGTATCAAATACTTGTTCTCCCCACGGTATCTCTATATACTTCAGAATTCATCCTGCTGCTTCGGTCTTCTTTCACATCAAAGATACCCTTGTGACCCAATGCCATTAGAAGCCATACATGCCCATGCCATCGCACTGCCTCCACCTTGTTTTACAGATGATGTGGTGTGCTTCTGATCATGAGCTCCATACTTTTTTCTTCCCAACATTCTGGAACAGTTTGATCTTAGTTTCATCTGTCCAAGGAATGCTGTTCCAGAACTGGGCTGGCTTTTTTTAATGTTTTTTTGGCCTTAATATTCATGAGGCTTATGAATGGTTTGCACCATGTGGTGAACCCTCTGTATTTGCTCTCGCAAAGTCTTCTCTTTATGATAGGATACTGATATGCCTACCTCCTGGAGAGTGTCCTTCACTTGGCTGGATGTTGTGAAGGGGTTTTTCTTTACGATGGAAAGGATCCTTTACCACAGAAAGGATGTCCAGGCATTTCTGTGTTGCAGAGCTCACCAGTGTGTTCTTTTTTTTCTACGAATGTGCCACACTGTTGATTTGGCCACTCCTATGGATTTATTTGCTGCCTAAAGATGGCCTGTTTCACTTGCATTGAGAGCTTGCATTGTTGTGGGTTCTCAGTAACAGCTTCCAAATGTGAATGCCACACATGGAAATAACGAAGGAATTGCCCACACCTGTCCATGAAACCACTTTTGAGTCAGTTGTCCAATTACTTTTTGTCTCTTGACAAAAAGGGGCCTACATATTAAAGATCTGTAAACGCTCCTAAACCCTTCTTCCAATCTGGATACCCTCAAATTAAAGCTGAGAGACTGCACTTTAAGGCCATATTAATTATTTAACTGTAATTTGAATATATTTTAGTAAACTTGTGTCAGTGTCCAATTATTGCTGGAACTAACTGTAGATGACAAATAGGAGGGTGATCCCCTTGACATTGATGTCCTTAAATAAAGTTATGGTTGAGTCTGAAGTTCTTTTTTTCAATTTTTACATGTGGATGGGACAATTGAAATACGGACAATTAAGCATACTCAATGATAGCACTATCAAAATGAATATAAAAAACTGACAACTTAATATAAAGTAGCTATAATATCAAAACAACATACTTTGATTCTCAGTTTAAAATTTCCACCCCAATGTCAAAGATGAAGAGGTTGAAGTTAGAGAGCAAATTGACAAAGTTAACAGTAAAGACGAAGCCAAGACTCGCACTGTCAAAAGATATGTTGATACATAAATTCAGTGGCCAATTTTACATTTAGTGTTGAAGAGCATCTGGTAGATTTCAATAATGCATGCCTTAATAACTGAAAATGTCTCATTTGTTTCTATTATATAGTTTTCAGAGAAAGTAAACAGAGGAAAACAAGAGAAGTGGTAGTTGAAGAGGTTGAAGTGGACCTTAAAGGTAAATTGCCATTTCTTAAAATGTTCTAATAATAATTCAATTTTACAGGTGGGAATGATTAATGTTATGATGTTATTAGTGATTCAATAATATGTTTTATGGGAAAAGCAAGCTCAACATTAATTTCCCTGTACACTGACCGTCCTATGAAGAAAAATCTACTGAATCTGTGAACTGTGCTGTGGTTTCCCAGAAATACACTAAGCCTAATCCTGGATAAAACAAAATCTGTATTGTTTTTTTTATATTTTGAAAAGTAAACTGCCCCGAGAGGATTTAATGTGCTCAGATTTTATACAAATAGAAGGAGGAATGTGTTCTCACAGGCATCTATATACACTTACAGCAATCAGAGCTGGACATTCCTTGAAAGAGTTGGATGTGGAGAAACTTGCTAAACTTGAAAGAGAGATTTCAGAGAATCTAGTGGTAAAAGGTAACTTAAATAAGCTTGCAGTACTGTATGGTATGTGTTCCGGCTAGATAAAATGTTTTATGGAATATACAGGTGCTGGTCATAAAATTTGAATATCATCAAAAAGTTGATTTATTTCAGTAATTCCATTCAAAAACTGAAAGTTGTATAATGTATACATTCATTCCACACAGACTAATATACTTTGAGTGTTTATTTCTTTCTTTAATTTTGATGATTATAACTGACAACTAATGAAAACCCCAAATTCAGTATCTCAGAAAAGTTGAATATTGTGAATAGGTCCAATATTGAAGACACCGGGTGCCACACTCTAATCAGCTAATTAACTCAAAAACACGTGCAAAAGCCTTTAAATGTTCTCTAAGTCTAGTTCTGTAGGCAACACAATCATGGGGAAGACTGCTGACTTGACAGCTGTCCAAAAGACGACCATTGACACCTTGCACAAGGAGGGCAAGACACAAAAGGTCATTACTAAAGAGGCTGGCTGTTCACAGAGCTCTGTGTCCAAGCACATTAATAGAGAGGTGAAGGGAAGGAAAAGATGGGGTAGAAAAAAGTGTACAAGCAATAGGGATAACCACACCCTGGAGAGGATTGTGAAATAAAACCCATTCAAAAATGTGGGGGAGATTCATAAAGAGTGGACTGCAGCTGGGTCAGTGCTTCAAGAACTACCACGCACAGATGTATGCAAGAGATGGGTTTCAGCTGTCGCATTCCTTGTGTCAAGCCACTCTTGAACAAGACACAGCGTCAGAAGCATCTCGCCTGGGCTAAAGACAAAAAGGACTGGACTGCTGCTTAGTGGTCCAACGTTATGTTCTCTGGTGAAATTAAATGTTGCATTTCCTTTGGAAATCAAGGTCCCAGAGTCTGGAGGAAGAGAGGAGAGGCACAGAATTACGTTGCTTGAAGTCCAGTGTAAAGTTTCCAATTCAGTGATGGTTTGGGGTGCCATGTCATTTGCTGGTGTTGGTCCACTGTGTTTTCTGAGGTCCAAGGTCAACGCAGCCATCTACCAGGAAGTTTTAGAGCACTTCATGCTTCCTGCTGCTGACCAACTTTATGGAGATGCAGATTTTATTTTCCAACAGGAAAATTTGGCACCTGTACACAGTGCCAAAGCTACCAGTACCTGGTTTAAGGACCATGGTATCCCTGTTCTTAATTGGCCAGTAAACTCGCCTGACCTTAATCCTATAGAAAATCTATGGGATATTGTGAAGAGGATGATGCGAAACGCCAGACCCAACAATGCAGAAGAGCTGAAGGCCACTATCAGAGCAACCTGGGCTCTCATAACACCTGAGCAGTGCCACAGACTGA